>NC_141257.1:3141904-3201904 GCF_054856555.1 Leptonotus elevatus | reverse complement strand
ATCTTCCACTTTTGCACACGAGCGCCGCCTACTGGCCTGTCATCCGGACTGCAAAAGGGTTGCTTTTCTCTTTTCCTGCCACAAAAATAAAAGTCAATCACAACCAAAGTTATTTTCTATTAAATTTTTTTATTAATTAAATTGTTAGGATCGTTACCAACAGTGTTCGGGTTCGGGTTAGGGTTCGGGGTTAGGGGTTTAGCATGTACATTTGTCACCTCTGCTGGTCGCAGCCAAAAAAGTGCACGTTATTTTGCATGTCTGTCATTCATCATCCATGAACACGACTGCATTTGAATGTTGCTCGAATTTCTTTGGATGCGACTTGGTGTCAAAAGTTTGACAACCACCGTTCGGGAGGATCAGGAAGCAAAACCAGCTTTCAGTACATGTGACAGAAATCCATTGCTGCGATTGGACGGCTTGAGACCAAGAAAGAAGAAATCCTTCTCACCGTGTCACTGATTCTTTCATACAAGTCAAACGGACAAAAAGTTCCAGAATGCAAACAAATCTCCTCTCATGCACCAAAGCATGTAAAACCCGTTGCGTGTCTTCACATAAACGTCACATTTGAAATATTCTCTGATCAAGTAAATATTGCTCAGGAATGTGGTGTACAGCAGTCGTTCAGGGATTTTTGTGACAAAAAAAAAAAGTTGTAACAGTCTTGAGCAGACAAGCAGTTTTTTTTGTTATTTTTTTTTTTTTTTAAGTACTTCTCGTGGTGTGGGGGGGGGGGGAACATTTAGCTGCCACGAATATGGTGAAACTCGTGTCATGTGAAAGGAAATAAACAAGTGGACTACAACTAACATGGCCGTCCCTCCCTGCGCAGAAGCCCTGAGGACAAATCATAAAAATAAAAATTCTTGATTCTCAAGGGAACACTTCCTGGTTCCTTGTGGTCTCCATAGCAACAAGGATGACCAAACAAACAAAACAAACTATCACAGTTCTTGAAATCGTCCAGTTTTAAAGGAAGGAGAAAAAAGAAGCAGGGAAAAAAAAAAAAAGGTCCAGTGAGTACAGCAGGGCTAAACTAAGCTAAGCTAGTTACAATCGTAAACAAAGTCATAGTTGCTAGGCTCTTTGGGAATGGGGGGCGGCGCTTCGGGGATCTGGATGTTCTCCAGGTCCAGTAGGCGGAGCTTCATCTCCATGGAGAGCAGCGTGTCCATGTCGGATTTGGTGTAGTCGCTGGTCATCTCCTTGCCGAGGAGCGCGTTCAGACCGTCCGTCCACACACTGGTGACGGGTTCAAGGACAAAGAGTCAACAACTGACGACCAACATGATGTCAACTGAGAAACAAAAGAGGACAATATTGCAAAATACATGCCAATACAACGAGCAGCTCAATTGAAATGACTTTGCAGCCCACTAGATGGCGCCGTGGCACAATGGTTAAGAATCACTGCAGTTGAGGATGACAGCTGCCATTAGCCATTGTACACAATTAGCATCCTCTATTTTCCATTCTCCGTAAGCTGCTGCCAGGAGCTGCTATTGAGCTTTTTCTGCTTCTTTTTTAGCTTCCAACTGCTCCCAATTGCAGATAACGGGTGGCTAACGCTCGCTTTCAGCAGCTACGACCAGCTGCACTTTTAACTTCCTGTCACGTAGCCACTGTTAGCTTCTTATTAAAATTGTTATTATTCGTTTAACTTCAAATGTACAGAACATATTGTTGAACATTATATAGAAAAGGTAACAGACAAGCTTAGAAATCTCCTAAAACAACGCAATTTTATTTTATTTTTATTTTATTTTTAATTTATTTTTATTTTATTTTAATTTTATTTTTATTTTTATTTTTATTTTTATTTTTATTTTTATTTTATTTTTATTTTATTTTTATTTTATTTTTATTTTATTTTTATTTTATTTTTATTTTATTTTTATTTTATTTTTATTTTATTTTATTTTATTTTATTTTATTTTATTTTTATTTTTATTTTTATTTTTATTTTTATTTTTATTTTAAATTTAATTTAATTTTATTTTATTTTTAATTTAATTTTATTTAATTTTATTTTAAATTTAATTTTATTTTAAATTTAATTTTAATTTAATTTTATTTTATTTTAAATTTAATTTAATTTAATTTTATTTTATTTTATTTTAAATATAATTTTATTTTATTTTAAATTTAATTTCATTTTATTTTAAATTAAATTTAATTTTATTTTAAATTTAATTTTATTTTAAATTTAATTTAATTTAATTTAATTTTATTTTAAATGTAATTTAATTTTATTTTAAATTTAATTTTATTTTATTTTAAATTTAATTTAATTTTATTTTAAATTTAATTTTATTTTATTTTATTTTAAATTTAATTTTTATTTTATTTTAAATTTAATTTTTATTTTAAATTTAATTTTATTTTATTTTATTTTATTTTAAATTTAATTTAATTTAATTTAATTTAATTTTATTTTAAATTTAATTTTATTTTAAATTTAATTTAATTTAATTTAATTTTATTTTAAATGTAATTTAATTTTATTTTAAATTTAATTTTATTTTATTTTAAATTTAATTTAATTTAATTTAATTTTATTTTAAATTTAATTTAATTTTATTTTATTTTAAATTTAATTTTTATTTTAAATTTAATTTAATTTTATTTTAAATTTAATTTTATTTTATTTTAAATTTAATTTAATTTAATTTTATTTTAAATTTAATTTAATTTAATTTAATTTTATTTTAAATTTAATTTAATTTAATTTAATTTTATTTTAAATGTAATTTAATTTTATTTTAAATTAAATTTAATTTTATTTTAAATTTAATTTAATTTTATTTTAAATTTAATTTTATTTTATTTTAATTTTATTTTAAATTTAATTTTATTTTAAATTTAATTTTATTTTATTTTATTTAAAATTTAATTTTATTTTAAATTTAATTTTATTTTATTTCAAAAAAAAATTAAATTAAATTAAATTTAAAATAAAATAAAATTAAATTAAATTTTAAATAAAATTAAATTTTAAATAAAATTAAATTAAATTAAATTTTAAATAAAATAAAATAAAATTAAATTTAAAATAAAAATTAAATTTAAAATAAAATAAAATTAAATTTAAAATAAAATTAAATTTAATTTAAAATAAAATAAAATTAAATTTAAAATAAAATAAAATTATATTTAAAATAAAATAAAATAAAATTAAATTAAATTAAATTTAAAATAAAATAAAATTAAATTAAATTTAAAATAAAATAAAATAAAATTTAAAATAAAATAAAATTATATTTAAAATAAAATAAAATTACATTTAAAATAAAATTAAATTAAATTAAATTAAATTTAAAATAAAATTAAATTTAAAATAAAATTAAAATAAAATTAAATTAAATTTAAAATAAAATAAAATTAAATTTAAAATAAAATTAAATTACATTTAAAATAAAATTAAATTAAATTAAATTAAATTTAAAATAAAATTAAATTAAATTAAATTTAAAATAAAATTAAATTAAATTAAATTAAATTAAATTTAAAATAAAATAAAATTAAATTTAAAATAAAATTAAATTACATTTAAAATAAAATTAAATTAAATTAAATTAAATTTAAAATTAAATTAAATTTAAAATAAAATTAAATTTAAAATAAAATTAAATTAAATTAAATTAAATTTAAAATAAAATAAAATTAAATTAAATTTTAAATAATAGTGAGCACCCACTTGTGGAGATGTTAGCCAACGCTAATCTGTGTATCAACCAAATCTCACTTTCGGATTTGATATTATAGTCTTAGTCTGTGTAGTCCAGTAGTTGCTTGAAATTGGCAAATTTTCACAAGTCATGTCTGGAGAAACTTGGTGTGAAGAATTTACATATAGGCCATAATACTGCTGGGTCAACAGAGAGTCCGGCTTTTATTACCATGACGACCAGGGAACTAGAGAGAGTTGTTAAAAAAAAAAAAAAAAAAATGCTCATAGAGAAAATATGTTTAACTTGTGAAACTTATGAACCAAACCAGGTTTACACTTTTGGAATTGTACATTGCAAGTGTGTAAATGCCAAGAGTCTCACAACCTTGGCATGTGCAAGCAGGCATCCCAACATCAACAAAAACAAACTCAAGGTCTCCTCCTACATACAAGCATTGCCTCTGTGCTGACTGGGAGAATGTGACGTACCCATGCCAGTCAAGGTCCACCACGAACACGAGGAGTCCTTTTTTTAAACTGCACTGGCAGTACAGAATGTACAAAATACAAAAAAAAAAATAAAAAAATGGGTTGCTGTAACTAGAGTTGTAGAGGCAGTGATTAGTGGTAACAAGTGTGTAGCGCTGTACTGCACCCTGCTGGTCAAAAGATGTTAGTACAGATATACGCATGCCAAAAATACATACATTATTCATCATTAATATAGTAATGTTCTTTTGTGCCACCATAAAAGGTAATAGGTGATATAGCAAAGAACAACAAAGATGTTTTAAAATTAAACAATAAATGTTAAGTTATTTTCATGTGCACTCTTTTTCACGCGCCTCGACAGTCAAAAAGTTTGTTCATTGGTGTGTCTCGTGTCTACTTTGGGACTTACTTTTGTCCCGTCTTTACTCCCGTGCGGCCGCCATCTTGCCGCACGTGCTGATGAATCCATTCGTGACCCGCGCACACCTGTCTCCTAATGAGCTGCGGGCTACCAATCAAAACAAATGTACCCGCATCCAATCCATCTTCACTTCTGTCAGTGGAGCTGAATTCAAGACAGCCATCTTTATTACACAAACAACAAAAACCCGCACAGTTCAATTCCCAAGTAGAAAACCATCAGGTGTGTCATTTACGACAGCAAAAATAAAACAACCAAAAACAAGTCACTAAATGCTGGCCAGCATTAAAAACGAACCAAAACAAAGAGCAAGGACGGCGCCGCAACCGCTGTGGAGTCCCTCGAGTCCTGCAAGAAGCCAAACGTCACCATGAGGAAGGACAACAAACGCCAACAACATTTACAGATTTACTCGTGCGCGCGCTCACCAACCTAACAGAAGGCCACGAGTGCGGCCGCCATCTTGCCGTAAATGGCGAACAATCCAATCAACGCGCACCTCTGGCTTTATAAACTGCAGACCTGCGGTCATCGGCCATCTTCCACTTTTGCACACGAGCGCCGCCTACTGGCCTGTCATCCGGACTGCAAAAGGGTTGCTTTTCTCTTTTCCTGCCACAAAAATAAAAGTCAATCACAACCAAAGTTATTTTCTATTAAATTTTTTTATTAATTAAATTGTTAGGATCGTTACCAACAGTGTTCGGGTTCGGGTTAGGGTTCGGGGTTAGGGGTTTAGCATGTACATTTGTCACCTCTGCTGGTCGCAGCCAAAAAAGTGCACGTTATTTTGCATGTCTGTCATTCATCATCCATGAACACGACTGCATTTGAATGTTGCTCGAATTTCTTTGGATGCGACTTGGTGTCAAAAGTTTGACAACCACCGTTCGGGAGGATCAGGAAGCAAAACCAGCTTTCAGTACATGTGACAGAAATCCATTGCTGCGATTGGACGGCTTGAGACCAAGAAAGAAGAAATCCTTCTCACCGTGTCACTGATTCTTTCATACAAGTCAAACGGACAAAAAGTTCCAGAATGCAAACAAATCTCCTCTCATGCACCAAAGCATGTAAAACCCGTTGCGTGTCTTCACATAAACGTCACATTTGAAATATTCTCTGATCAAGTAAATATTGCTCAGGAATGTGGTGTACAGCAGTCGTTCAGGGATTTTTGTGACAAAAAAAAAAAGTTGTAACAGTCTTGAGCAGACAAGCAGTTTTTTTTGTTATTTTTTTTTTTTTTTAAGTACTTCTCGTGGTGTGGGGGGGGGGGGGGAACATTTAGCTGCCACGAATATGGTGAAACTCGTGTCATGTGAAAGGAAATAAACAAGTGGACTACAACTAACATGGCCGTCCCTCCCTGCGCAGAAGCCCTGAGGACAAATCATAAAAATAAAAATTCTTGATTCTCAAGGGAACACTTCCTGGTTCCTTGTGGTCTCCATAGCAACAAGGATGACCAAACAAACAAAACAAACTATCACAGTTCTTGAAATCGTCCAGTTTTAAAGGAAGGAGAAAAAAGAAGCAGGGAAAAAAAAAAAAAGGTCCAGTGAGTACAGCAGGGCTAAACTAAGCTAAGCTAGTTACAATCGTAAACAAAGTCATAGTTGCTAGGCTCTTTGGGAATGGGGGGCGGCGCTTCGGGGATCTGGATGTTCTCCAGGTCCAGTAGGCGGAGCTTCATCTCCATGGAGAGCAGCGTGTCCATGTCGGATTTGGTGTAGTCGCTGGTCATCTCCTTGCCGAGGAGCGCGTTCAGACCGTCCGTCCACACACTGGTGACGGGTTCAAGGACAAAGAGTCAACAACTGACGACCAACATGATGTCAACTGAGAAACAAAAGAGGACAATATTGCAAAATACATGCCAATACAACGAGCAGCTCAATTGAAATGACTTTGCAGCCCACTAGATGGCGCCGTGGCACAATGGTTAAGAATCACTGCAGTTGAGGATGACAGCTGCCATTAGCCATTGTACACAATTAGCATCCTCTATTTTCCATTCTCCGTAAGCTGCTGCCAGGAGCTGCTATTGAGCTTTTTCTGCTTCTTTTTTAGCTTCCAACTGCTCCCAATTGCAGATAACGGGTGGCTAACGCTCGCTTTCAGCAGCTACGACCAGCTGCACTTTTAACTTCCTGTCACGTAGCCACTGTTAGCTTCTTATTAAAATTGTTATTATTCGTTTAACTTCAAATGTACAGAACATATTGTTGAACATTATATAGAAAAGGTAACAGACAAGCTTAGAAATCTCCTAAAACAACGCAATTTTATTTTATTTTTATTTTATTTTTAATTTATTTTTATTTTATTTTAATTTTATTTTTATTTTTATTTTTATTTTTATTTTTATTTTATTTTTATTTTATTTTTATTTTATTTTTATTTTATTTTTATTTTATTTTATTTTATTTTATTTTTATTTTATTTTATTTTTATTTTTATTTTTATTTTTATTTTTATTTTTATTTTAAATTTAATTTAATTTTATTTTATTTTTAATTTAATTTTATTTAATTTTATTTTAAATTTAATTTTATTTTAAATTTAATTTTAATTTAATTTTATTTTATTTTAAATTTAATTTAATTTTATTTTATTTTATTTTATTTTAAATATAATTTTATTTTATTTTAAATTTAATTTCATTTTATTTTAAATTAAATTTAATTTTATTTTAAATTTAATTTTATTTTAAATTTAATTTAATTTAATTTAATTTTATTTTAAATGTAATTTAATTTTATTTTAAATTTAATTTTATTTTATTTTAAATTTAATTTAATTTTATTTTAAATTTAATTTTATTTTATTTTATTTTAAATTTAATTTTTATTTTATTTTAAATTTAATTTTTATTTTAAATTTAATTTTATTTTATTTTATTTTATTTTAAATTTAATTTAATTTAATTTAATTTTATTTTAAATTTAATTTTATTTTAAATTTAATTTAATTTAATTTAATTTTATTTTAAATGTAATTTAATTTTATTTTAAATTTAATTTTATTTTATTTTAAATTTAATTTAATTTAATTTTATTTTATTTTAAATTTAATTTTTATTTTAAATTTAATTTAATTTTATTTTAAATTTAATTTTATTTTATTTTAAATTTAATTTAATTTAATTTTATTTTAAATTTAATTTAATTTAATTTAATTTAATTTTATTTTAAATTTAATTTAATTTAATTTAATTTTATTTTAAATGTAATTTAATTTTATTTTAAATTAAATTTAATTTTATTTTAAATTTAATTTAATTTTATTTTAAATTTAATTTTATTTTATTTTAATTTTATTTTAAATTTAATTTTATTTTAAATTTAATTTTATTTTATTTTATTTAAAATTTAATTTTATTTTAAATTTAATTTTATTTTATTTCAAAAAAAAATTAAATTAAATTAAATTTAAAATAAAATAAAATTAAATTAAATTTTAAATAAAATTAAATTTTAAATAAAATTAAATTAAATTAAATTTTAAATAAAATAAAATAAAATTAAATTTAAAATAAAAATTAAATTTAAAATAAAATAAAATTAAATTTAAAATAAAATTAAATTTAATTTAAAATAAAATAAAATTAAATTTAAAATAAAATAAAATTATATTTAAAATAAAATAAAATAAAATTAAATTAAATTAAATTTAAAATAAAATAAAATTAAATTAAATTTAAAATAAAATAAAATAAAATAAAATTTAAAATAAAATAAAATTATATTTAAAATAAAATAAAATTACATTTAAAATAAAATTAAATTAAATTAAATTAAATTTAAAATAAAATTAAATTTAAAATAAAATTAAAATAAAATTAAATTAAATTTAAAATAAAATAAAATTAAATTTAAAATAAAATTAAATTACATTTAAAATAAAATTAAATTAAATTAAATTAAATTTAAAATAAAATTAAATTAAATTAAATTTAAAATAAAATTAAATTAAATTAAATTAAATTAAATTTAAAATAAAATAAAATTAAATTTAAAATAAAATTAAATTACATTTAAAATAAAATTAAATTAAATTAAATTAAATTTAAAATAAAATTAAATTTAAAATAAAATTAAATTTAAAATAAAATTAAATTAAATTAAATTAAATTTAAAATAAAATAAAATTAAATTAAATTTTAAATAATAGTGAGCACCCACTTGTGGAGATGTTAGCCAACGCTAATCTGTGTATCAACCAAATCTCACTTTCGGATTTGATATTATAGTCTTAGTCTGTGTAGTCCAGTAGTTGCTTGAAATTGGCAAATTTTCACAAGTCATGTCTGGAGAAACTTGGTGTGAAGAATTTACATATAGGCCATAATACTGCTGGGTCAACAGAGAGTCCGGCTTTTATTACCATGACGACCAGGGAACTAGAGAGAGTTGTTAAAAAAAAAAAAAAAAAAATGCTCATAGAGAAAATATGTTTAACTTGTGAAACTTATGAACCAAACCAGGTTTACACTTTTGGAATTGTACATTGCAAGTGTGTAAATGCCAAGAGTCTCACAACCTTGGCATGTGCAAGCAGGCATCCCAACATCAACAAAAACAAACTCAAGGTCTCCTCCTACATACAAGCATTGCCTCTGTGCTGACTGGGAGAATGTGACGTACCCATGCCAGTCAAGGTCCACCACGAACACGAGGAGTCCTTTTTTTAAACTGCACTGGCAGTACAGAATGTACAAAATACAAAAAAAAATATAAAAAAATGGGTTGCTGTAACTAGAGTTGTAGAGGCAGTGATTAGTGGTAACAAGTGTGTAGCGCTGTACTGCACCCTGCTGGTCAAAAGATGTTAGTACAGATATACGCATGCCAAAAATACATACATTATTCATCATTAATATAGTAATGTTCTTTTGTGCCACCATAAAAGGTAATAGGTGATATAGCAAAGAACAACAAAGATGTTTTAAAATTAAACAATAAATGTTAAGTTATTTTCATGTGCACTCTTTTTCACGCGCCTCGACAGTCAAAAAGTTTGTTCATTGGTGTGTCTCGTGTCTACTTTGGGACTTACTTTTGTCCCGTCTTTACTCCCGTGCGGCCGCCATCTTGCCGCACGTGCTGATGAATCCATTCGTGACCCGCGCACACCTGTCTCCTAATGAGCTGCGGGCTACCAATCAAAACAAATGTACCCGCATCCAATCCATCTTCACTTCTGTCAGTGGAGCTGAATTCAAGACAGCCATCTTTATTACACAAACAACAAAAACCCGCACAGTTCAATTCCCAAGTAGAAAACCATCAGGTGTGTCATTTACGACAGCAAAAATAAAACAACCAAAAACAAGTCACTAAATGCTGGCCAGCATTAAAAACGAACCAAAACAAAGAGCAAGGACGGCGCCGCAACCGCTGTGGAGTCCCTCGAGTCCTGCAAGAAGCCAAACGTCACCATGAGGAAGGACAACAAACGCCAACAACATTTACAGATTTACTCGTGCGCGCGCTCACCAACCTAACAGAAGGCCACGAGTGCGGCCGCCATCTTGCCGTAAATGGCGAACAATCCAATCAACGCGCACCTCTGGCTTTATAAACTGCAGACCTGCGGTCATCGGCCATCTTCCACTTTTGCACACGAGCGCCGCCTACTGGCCTGTCATCCGGACTGCAAAAGGGTTGCTTTTCTCTTTTCCTGCCACAAAAATAAAAGTCAATCACAACCAAAGTTATTTTCTATTAAATTTTTTTATTAATTAAATTGTTAGGATCGTTACCAACAGTGTTCGGGTTCGGGTTAGGGTTCGGGGTTAGGGGTTTAGCATGTACATTTGTCACCTCTGCTGGTCGCAGCCAAAAAAGTGCACGTTATTTTGCATGTCTGTCATTCATCATCCATGAACACGACTGCATTTGAATGTTGCTCGAATTTCTTTGGATGCGACTTGGTGTCAAAAGTTTGACAACCACCGTTCGGGAGGATCAGGAAGCAAAACCAGCTTTCAGTACATGTGACAGAAATCCATTGCTGCGATTGGACGGCTTGAGACCAAGAAAGAAGAAATCCTTCTCACCGTGTCACTGATTCTTTCATACAAGTCAAACGGACAAAAAGTTCCAGAATGCAAACAAATCTCCTCTCATGCACCAAAGCATGTAAAACCCGTTGCGTGTCTTCACATAAACGTCACATTTGAAATATTCTCTGATCAAGTAAATATTGCTCAGGAATGTGGTGTACAGCAGTCGTTCAGGGATTTTTGTGACAAAAAAAAAAAGTTGTAACAGTCTTGAGCAGACAAGCAGTTTTTTTTGTTATTATTTTTTTTTTTTAAGTACTTCTCGTGGTGTGGGGGGGGGGGGGAACATTTAGCTGCCACGAATATGGTGAAACTCGTGTCATGTGAAAGGAAATAAACAAGTGGACTACAACTAACATGGCCGTCCCTCCCTGCGCAGAAGCCCTGAGGACAAATCATAAAAATAAAAATTCTTGATTCTCAAGGGAACACTTCCTGGTTCCTTGTGGTCTCCATAGCAACAAGGATGACCAAACAAACAAAACAAACTATCACAGTTCTTGAAATCGTCCAGTTTTAAAGGAAGGAGAAAAAAGAAGCAGGGAAAAAAAAAAAAAGGTCCAGTGAGTACAGCAGGGCTAAACTAAGCTAAGCTAGTTACAATCGTAAACAAAGTCATAGTTGCTAGGCTCTTTGGGAATGGGGGGCGGCGCTTCGGGGATCTGGATGTTCTCCAGGTCCAGTAGGCGGAGCTTCATCTCCATGGAGAGCAGCGTGTCCATGTCGGATTTGGTGTAGTCGCTGGTCATCTCCTTGCCGAGGAGCGCGTTCAGACCGTCCGTCCACACACTGGTGACGGGTTCAAGGACAAAGAGTCAACAACTGACGACCAACATGATGTCAACTGAGAAACAAAAGAGGACAATATTGCAAAATACATGCCAATACAACGAGCAGCTCAATTGAAATGACTTTGCAGCCCACTAGATGGCGCCGTGGCACAATGGTTAAGAATCACTGCAGTTGAGGATGACAGCTGCCATTAGCCATTGTACACAATTAGCATCCTCTATTTTCCATTCTCCGTAAGCTGCTGCCAGGAGCTGCTATTGAGCTTTTTCTGCTTCTTTTTTAGCTTCCAACTGCTCCCAATTGCAGATAACGGGTGGCTAACGCTCGCTTTCAGCAGCTACGACCAGCTGCACTTTTAACTTCCTGTCACGTAGCCACTGTTAGCTTCTTATTAAAATTGTTATTATTCGTTTAACTTCAAATGTACAGAACATATTGTTGAACATTATATAGAAAAGGTAACAGACAAGCTTAGAAATCTCCTAAAACAACGCAATTTTATTTTATTTTTATTTTATTTTTAATTTATTTTTATTTTATTTTAATTTTATTTTTATTTTTATTTTTATTTTTATTTTTATTTTTATTTTTATTTTTATTTTATTTTTATTTTTATTTTTATTTTATTTTTATTTTATTTTTATTTTATTTTTATTTTATTTTTATTTTATTTTATTTTATTTTATTTTTATTTTATTTTATTTTTATTTTTATTTTTATTTTAAATTT
Organism: Leptonotus elevatus; assembly: GCF_054856555.1. Taxonomy (NCBI): domain Eukaryota; kingdom Metazoa; phylum Chordata; class Actinopteri; order Syngnathiformes; family Syngnathidae; genus Leptonotus; species Leptonotus elevatus. Next base: position 3,189,724 of record NC_141257.1, on the reverse strand, counting down.
AATTTAATTTTATTTTATTTTTAATTTAATTTTATTTAATTTTATTTTAAATTTAATTTTATTTTAAATTTAATTTTAATTTAATTTTATTTTATTTTAAATTTAATTTAATTTAATTTTATTTTATTTTATTTTAAATATAATTTTATTTTATTTTAAATTTAATTTCATTTTATTTTAAATTAAATTTAATTTTATTTTAAATTTAATTTTATTTTAAATTTAATTTTATTTTAAATTTAATTTAATTTAATTTAATTTTATTTTAAATGTAATTTAATTTTATTTTAAATTTAATTTTATTTTATTTTAAATTTAATTTAATTTTATTTTAAATTTAATTTTATTTTATTTTATTTTAAATTTAATTTTTATTTTATTTTAAATTTAATTTTTATTTTAAATTTAATTTTATTTTATTTTATTTTATTTTAAATTTAATTTAATTTAATTTAATTTTATTTTAAATTTAATTTTATTTTAAATTTAATTTAATTTAATTTAATTTTATTTTAAATGTAATTTAATTTTATTTTAAATTTAATTTTATTTTATTTTAAATTTAATTTAATTTAATTTAATTTTATTTTAAATTTAATTTAATTTAATTTTATTTTAAATTTAATTTTTATTTTAAATTTAATTTAATTTTATTTTAAATTTAATTTTATTTTATTTTAAATTTAATTTAATTTAATTTTATTTTAAATTTAATTTAATTTAATTTTATTTTATTTTAAATTTAATTTAATTTAATTTAATTTTATTTTAAATGTAATTTAATTTTATTTTAAATTAAATTTAATTTTATTTTAAATTTAATTTAATTTTATTTTAAATTTAATTTTATTTTATTTTAATTTTATTTTAAATTTAATTTTATTTTAAATTTAATTTTATTTTATTTTATTTAAAATTTAATTTTATTTTAAATTTAATTTTATTTTATTTCAAAAAAAAATTAAATTAAATTAAATTTAAAATAAAATAAAATTAAATTAAATTTTAAATAAAATTAAATTTTAAATAAAATTAAATTAAATTAAATTTTAAATAAAATAAAATAAAATTAAATTTAAAATAAAAATTAAATTTAAAATAAAATAAAATTAAATTTAAAATAAAATTAAATTTAATTTAAAATAAAATAAAATTAAATTTAAAATAAAATAAAATTATATTTAAAATAAAATAAAATAAAATTAAATTAAATTAAATTTAAAATAAAATAAAATTAAATTAAATTTAAAATAAAATAAAATAAAATTTAAAATAAAATAAAATTATATTTAAAATAAAATAAAATTACATTTAAAATAAAATTAAATTAAATTAAATTAAATTTAAAATAAAATTAAATTTAAAATAAAATTAAAATAAAATTAAATTAAATTTAAAATAAAATAAAATTAAATTTAAAATAAAATTAAATTACATTTAAAATAAAATTAAATTAAATTAAATTAAATTTAAAATAAAATTAAATTAAATTAAATTTAAAATAAAATTAAATTAAATTAAATTAAATTAAATTTAAAATAAAATAAAATTAAATTTAAAATAAAATTAAATTACATTTAAAATAAAATTAAATTAAATTAAATTAAATTTAAAATAAAATTAAATTTAAAATAAAATTAAATTAAATTAAATTAAATTTAAAATAAAATAAAATTAAATTAAATTTTAAATAATAGTGAGCACCCACTTGTGGAGATGTTAGCCAACGCTAATCTGTGTATCAACCAAATCTCACTTTCGGATTTGATATTATAGTCTTAGTCTGTGTAGTCCAGTAGTTGCTTGAAATTGGCAAATTTTCACAAGTCATGTCTGGAGAAACTTGGTGTGAAGAATTTACATATAGGCCATAATACTGCTGGGTCAACAGAGAGTCCGGCTTTTATTACCATGACGACCAGGGAACTAGAGAGAGTTGTTAAAAAAAAAAAAAAAAAATGCTCATAGAGAAAATATGTTTAACTTGTGAAACTTATGAACCAAACCAGGTTTACACTTTTGGAATTGTACATTGCAAGTGTGTAAATGCCAAGAGTCTCACAACCTTGGCATGTGCAAGCAGGCATCCCAACATCAACAAAAACAAACTCAAGGTCTCCTCCTACATACAAGCATTGCCTCTGTGCTGACTGGGAGAATGTGACGTACCCATGCCAGTCAAGGTCCACCACGAACACGAGGAGTCCTTTTTTTAAACTGCACTGGCAGTACAGAATGTACAAAATACAAAAAAAAATATAAAAAAATGGGTTGCTGTAACTAGAGTTGTAGAGGCAGTGATTAGTGGTAACAAGTGTGTAGCGCTGTACTGCACCCTGCTGGTCAAAAGATGTTAGTACAGATATACGCATGCCAAAAATACATACATTATTCATCATTAATATAGTAATGTTCTTTTGTGCCACCATAAAAGGTAATAGGTGATATAGCAAAGAACAACAAAGATGTTTTAAAATTAAACAATAAATGTTAAGTTATTTTCATGTGCACTCTTTTTCACGCGCCTCGACAGTCAAAAAGTTTGTTCATTGGTGTGTCTCGTGTCTACTTTGGGACTTACTTTTGTCCCGTCTTTACTCCCGTGCGGCCGCCATCTTGCCGCACGTGCTGATGAATCCATTCGTGACCCGCGCACACCTGTCTCCTAATGAGCTGCGGGCTACCAATCAAAACAAATGTACCCGCATCCAATCCATCTTCACTTCTGTCAGTGGAGCTGAATTCAAGACAGCCATCTTTATTACACAAACAACAAAAACCCGCACAGTTCAATTCCCAAGTAGAAAACCATCAGGTGTGTCATTTACGACAGCAAAAATAAAACAACCAAAAACAAGTCACTAAATGCTGGCCAGCATTAAAAACGAACCAAAACAAAGAGCAAGGACGGCGCCGCAACCGCTGTGGAGTCCCTCGAGTCCTGCAAGAAGCCAAACGTCACCATGAGGAAGGACAACAAACGCCAACAACATTTACAGATTTACTCGTGCGTGCGCTCACCAACCTAACAGAAGGCCACGAGTGCGGCCGCCATCTTGCCGTAAATGGCGAACAATCCAATCAACGCGCACCTCTGGCTTTATAAACTGCAGACCTGCGGTCATCGGCCATCTTCCACTTTTGCACACGAGCGCCGCCTACTGGCCTGTCATCCGGACTGCAAAAGGGTTGCTTTTCTCTTTTCCTGCCACAAAAATAAAAGTCAATCACAACCAAAGTTATTTTCTATTAAATTTTTTTATTAATTAAATTGTTAGGATCGTTACCAACAGTGTTCGGGTTCGGGTTAGGGTTCGGGGTTAGGGGTTTAGCATGTACATTTGTCACCTCTGCTGGTCGCAGCCAAAAAAGTGCACGTTATTTTGCATGTCTGTCATTCATCATCCATGAACACGACTGCATTTGAATGTTGCTCGAATTTCTTTGGATGCGACTTGGTGTCAAAAGTTTGACAACCACCGTTCGGGAGGATCAGGAAGCAAAACCAGCTTTCAGTACATGTGACAGAAATCCATTGCTGCGATTGGACGGCTTGAGACCAAGAAAGAAGAAATCCTTCTCACCGTGTCACTGATTCTTTCATACAAGTCAAACGGACAAAAAGTTCCAGAATGCAAACAAATCTCCTCTCATGCACCAAAGCATGTAAAACCCGTTGCGTGTCTTCACATAAACGTCACATTTGAAATATTCTCTGATCAAGTAAATATTGCTCAGGAATGTGGTGTACAGCAGTCGTTCAGGGATTTTTGTGACAAAAAAAAAAAGTTGTAACAGTCTTGAGCAGACAAGCAGTTTTTTTTGTTATTTTTTTTTTTTTTAAGTACTTCTCGTGGTGTGGGGGGGGGGGGGGAACATTTAGCTGCCACGAATATGGTGAAACTCGTGTCATGTGAAAGGAAATAAACAAGTGGACTACAACTAACATGGCCGTCCCTCCCTGCGCAGAAGCCCTGAGGACAAATCATAAAAATAAAAATTCTTGATTCTCAAGGGAACACTTCCTGGTTCCTTGTGGTCTCCATAGCAACAAGGATGACCAAACAAACAAAACAAACTATCACAGTTCTTGAAATCGTCCAGTTTTAAAGGAAGGAGAAAAAAGAAGCAGGGAAAAAAAAAAAAAGGTCCAGTGAGTACAGCAGGGCTAAACTAAGCTAAGCTAGTTACAATCGTAAACAAAGTCATAGTTGCTAGGCTCTTTGGGAATGGGGGGCGGCGCTTCGGGGATCTGGATGTTCTCCAGGTCCAGTAGGCGGAGCTTCATCTCCATGGAGAGCAGCGTGTCCATGTCGGATTTGGTGTAGTCGCTGGTCATCTCCTTGCCGAGGAGCGCGTTCAGACCGTCCGTCCACACACTGGTGACGGGTTCAAGGACAAAGAGTCAACAACTGACGACCAACATGATGTCAACTGAGAAACAAAAGAGGACAATATTGCAAAATACATGCCAATACAACGAGCAGCTCAATTGAAATGACTTTGCAGCCCACTAGATGGCGCCGTGGCACAATGGTTAAGAATCACTGCAGTTGAGGATGACAGCTGCCATTAGCCATTGTACACAATTAGCATCCTCTATTTTCCATTCTCCGTAAGCTGCTGCCAGGAGCTGCTATTGAGCTTTTTCTGCTTCTTTTTTAGCTTCCAACTGCTCCCAATTGCAGATAACGGGTGGCTAACGCTCGCTTTCAGCAGCTACGACCAGCTGCACTTTTAACTTCCTGTCACGTAGCCACTGTTAGCTTCTTATTAAAATTGTTATTATTCGTTTAACTTCAAATGTACAGAACATATTGTTGAACATTATATAGAAAAGGTAACAGACAAGCTTAGAAATCTCCTAAAACAACGCAATTTTATTTTATTTTTATTTTATTTTTAATTTATTTTTATTTTATTTTAATTTTATTTTTATTTTTATTTTTATTTTTATTTTTATTTTATTTTTATTTTATTTTTATTTTATTTTTATTTTATTTTTATTTTATTTTTATTTTATTTTATTTTATTTTTATTTTATTTTATTTTTATTTTTATTTTTATTTTTATTTTTATTTTAAATTTAATTTAATTTTATTTTATTTTTAATTTAATTTTATTTAATTTTATTTTAAATTTAATTTTATTTTAAATTTAATTTTAATTTAATTTTATTTTATTTTAAATTTAATTTAATTTTATTTTATTTTATTTTATTTTAAATATAATTTTATTTTATTTTAAATTTAATTTCATTTTATTTTAAATTAAATTTAATTTTATTTTAAATTTAATTTTATTTTAAATTTAATTTAATTTAATTTAATTTTATTTTAAATGTAATTTAATTTTATTTTAAATTTAATTTTATTTTATTTTAAATTTAATTTAATTTTATTTTAAATTTAATTTTATTTTATTTTATTTTAAATTTAATTTTTATTTTATTTTAAATTTAATTTTTATTTTAAATTTAATTTTATTTTATTTTATTTTATTTTAAATTTAATTTAATTTAATTTTATTTTAAATTTAATTTTATTTTAAATTTAATTTAATTTAATTTAATTTTATTTTAAATGTAATTTAATTTTATTTTAAATTTAATTTTATTTTATTTTAAATTTAATTTAATTTAATTTAATTTTATTTTAAATTTAATTTAATTTTATTTTATTTTAAATTTTATTTTTATTTTAAATTTAATTTAATTTTATTTTAAATTTAATTTTATTTTATTTTAAATTTAATTTAATTTAATTTTATTTTAAATTTAATTTAATTTAATTTAATTTTATTTTAAATTTAATTTAATTTAATTTAATTTTATTTTAAATGTAATTTAATTTTATTTTAAATTAAATTTAATTTTATTTTAAATTTAATTTAATTTTATTTTAAATTTAATTTTATTTTATTTTAATTTTATTTTAAATTTAATTTTATTTTAAATTTAATTTTATTTTATTTTATTTAAAATTTAATTTTATTTTAAATTTAATTTTATTTTATTTCAAAAAAAAATTAAATTAAATTAAATTTAAAATAAAATAAAATTAAATTAAATTTTAAATAAAATTAAATTTTAAATAAAATTAAATTAAATTAAATTTTAAATAAAATAAAATAAAATTAAATTTAAAATAAAAATTAAATTTAAAATAAAATAAAATTAAATTTAAAATAAAATTAAATTTAATTTAAAATAAAATAAAATTAAATTTAAAATAAAATAAAATTATATTTAAAATAAAATAAAATAAAATTAAATTAAATTAAATTTAAAATAAAATAAAATTAAATTAAATTTAAAATAAAATAAAATAAAATTTAAAATAAAATAAAATTATATTTAAAATAAAATAAAATTACATTTAAAATAAAATTAAATTAAATTAAATTAAATTTAAAATAAAATTAAATTTAAAATAAAATTAAAATAAAATTAAATTAAATTTAAAATAAAATAAAATTAAATTTAAAATAAAATTAAATTACATTTAAAATAAAATTAAATTAAATTAAATTAAATTTAAAATAAAATTAAATTAAATTAAATTTAAAATAAAATTAAATTAAATTAAATTAAATTAAATTTAAAATAAAATAAAATTAAATTTAAAATAAAATTAAATTACATTTAAAATAAAATTAAATTAAATTAAATTAAATTTAAAATAAAATTAAATTTAAAATAAAATTAAATTAAATTAAATTAAATTTAAAATAAAATAAAATTAAATTAAATTTTAAATAATAGTGAGCACCCACTTGTGGAGATGTTAGCCAACGCTAATCTGTGTATCAACCAAATCTCACTTTCGGATTTGATATTATAGTCTTAGTCTGTGTAGTCCAGTAGTTGCTTGAAATTGGCAAATTTTCACAAGTCATGTCTGGAGAAACTTGGTGTGAAGAATTTACATATAGGCCATAATACTGCTGGGTCAACAGAGAGTCCGGCTTTTATTACCATGACGACCAGGGAACTAGAGAGAGTTGTTAAAAAAAAAAAAAAAAAAATGCTCATAGAGAAAATATGTTTAACTTGTGAAACTTATGAACCAAACCAGGTTTACACTTTTGGAATTGTACATTGCAAGTGTGTAAATGCCAAGAGTCTCACAACCTTGGCATGTGCAAGCAGGCATCCCAACATCAACAAAAACAAACTCAAGGTCTCCTCCTACATACAAGCATTGCCTCTGTGCTGACTGGGAGAATGTGACGTACCCATGCCAGTCAAGGTCCACCACGAACACGAGGAGTCCTTTTTTTAAACTGCACTGGCAGTACAGAATGTACAAAATACAAAAAAAAATATAAAAAAATGGGTTGCTGTAACTAGAGTTGTAGAGGCAGTGATTAGTGGTAACAAGTGTGTAGCGCTGTACTGCACCCTGCTGGTCAAAAGATGTTAGTACAGATATACGCATGCCAAAAATACATACATTATTCATCATTAATATAGTAATGTTCTTTTGTGCCACCATAAAAGGTAATAGGTGATATAGCAAAGAACAACAAAGATGTTTTAAAATTAAACAATAAATGTTAAGTTATTTTCATGTGCACTCTTTTTCACGCGCCTCGACAGTCAAAAAGTTTGTTCATTGGTGTGTCTCGTGTCTACTTTGGGACTTACTTTTGTCCCGTCTTTACTCCCGTGCGGCCGCCATCTTGCCGCACGTGCTGATGAATCCATTCGTGACCCGCGCACACCTGTCTCCTAATGAGCTGCGGGCTACCAATCAAAACAAATGTACCCGCATCCAATCCATCTTCACTTCTGTCAGTGGAGCTGAATTCAAGACAGCCATCTTTATTACACAAACAACAAAAACCCGCACAGTTCAATTCCCAAGTAGAAAACCATCAGGTGTGTCATTTACGACAGCAAAAATAAAACAACCAAAAACAAGTCACTAAATGCTGGCCAGCATTAAAAACGAACCAAAACAAAGAGCAAGGACGGCGCCGCAACCGCTGTGGAGTCCCTCGAGTCCTGCAAGAAGCCAAACGTCACCATGAGGAAGGACAACAAACGCCAACAACATTTACAGATTTACTCGTGCGCGCGCTCACCAACCTAACAGAAGGCCACGAGTGCGGCCGCCATCTTGCCGTAAATGGCGAACAATCCAATCAACGCGCACCTCTGGCTTTATAAACTGCAGACCTGCGGTCATCGGCCATCTTCCACTTTTGCACACGAGCGCCGCCTACTGGCCTGTCATCCGGACTGCAAAAGGGTTGCTTTTCTCTTTTCCTGCCACAAAAATAAAAGTCAATCACAACCAAAGTTATTTTCTATTAAATTTTTTTATTAATTAAATTGTTAGGATCGTTACCAACAGTGTTCGGGTTCGGGTTAGGGTTCGGGGTTAGGGGTTTAGCATGTACATTTGTCACCTCTGCTGGTCGCAGCCAAAAAAGTGCACGTTATTTTGCATGTCTGTCATTCATCATCCATGAACACGACTGCATTTGAATGTTGCTCGAATTTCTTTGGATGCGACTTGGTGTCAAAAGTTTGACAACCACCGTTCGGGAGGATCAGGAAGCAAAACCAGCTTTCAGTACATGTGACAGAAATCCATTGCTGCGATTGGACGGCTTGAGACCAAGAAAGAAGAAATCCTTCTCACCGTGTCACTGATTCTTTCATACAAGTCAAACGGACAAAAAGTTCCAGAATGCAAACAAATCTCCTCTCATGCACCAAAGCATGTAAAACCCGTTGCGTGTCTTCACATAAACGTCACATTTGAAATATTCTCTGATCAAGTAAATATTGCTCAGGAATGTGGTGTACAGCAGTCGTTCAGGGATTTTTGTGACAAAAAAAAAAAGTTGTAACAGTCTTGAGCAGACAAGCAGTTTTTTTTGTTATTTTTTTTTTTTTTTAAGTACTTCTCGTGGTGTGGGGGGGGGGGGGGGGAACATTTAGCTGCCACGAATATGGTGAAACTCGTGTCATGTGAAAGGAAATAAACAAGTGGACTACAACTAACATGGCCGTCCCTCCCTGCGCAGAAGCCCTGAGGACAAATCATAAAAATAAAAATTCTTGATTCTCAAGGGAACACTTCCTGGTTCCTTGTGGTCTCCATAGCAACAAGGATGACCAAACAAACAAAACAAACTATCACAGTTCTTGAAATCGTCCAGTTTTAAAGGAAGGAGAAAAAAGAAGCAGGGAAAAAAAAAAAAAGGTCCAGTGAGTACAGCAGGGCTAAACTAAGCTAAGCTAGTTACAATCGTAAACAAAGTCATAGTTGCTAGGCTCTTTGGGAATGGGGGGCGGCGCTTCGGGGATCTGGATGTTCTCCAGGTCCAGTAGGCGGAGCTTCATCTCCATGGAGAGCAGCGTGTCCATGTCGGATTTGGTGTAGTCGCTGGTCATCTCCTTGCCGAGGAGCGCGTTCAGACCGTCCGTCCACACACTGGTGACGGGTTCAAGGACAAAGAGTCAACAACTGACGACCAACATGATGTCAACTGAGAAACAAAAGAGGACAATATTGCAAAATACATGCCAATACAACGAGCAGCTCAATTGAAATGACTTTGCAGCCCACTAGATGGCGCCGTGGCACAATGGTTAAGAATCACTGCAGTTGAGGATGACAGCTGCCATTAGCCATTGTACACAATTAGCATCCTCTATTTTCCATTCTCCGTAAGCTGCTGCCAGGAGCTGCTATTGAGCTTTTTCTGCTTCTTTTTTAGCTTCCAACTGCTCCCAATTGCAGATAACGGGTGGCTAACGCTCGCTTTCAGCAGCTACGACCAGCTGCACTTTTAACTTCCTGTCACGTAGCCACTGTTAGCTTCTTATTAAAATTGTTATTATTCGTTTAACTTCAAATGTACAGAACATATTGTTGAACATTATATAGAAAAGGTAACAGACAAGCTTAGAAATCTCCTAAAACAACGCAATTTTATTTTATTTTTATTTTATTTTTAATTTATTTTTATTTTATTTTAATTTTATTTTTATTTTTATTTTTATTTTTATTTTTATTTTATTTTTATTTTATTTTTATTTTATTTTTATTTTATTTTTATTTTATTTTATTTTATTTTATTTTTATTTTATTTTATTTTTATTTTTATTTTTATTTTTATTTTTATTTTAAATTTAATTTAATTTTATTTTATTTTTAATTTAATTTTATTTAATTTTATTTTAAATTTAATTTTATTTTAAATTTAATTTTAATTTAATTTTATTTTATTTTAAATTTAATTTAATTTTATTTTATTTTATTTTATTTTATTTTAAATATAATTTTATTTTATTTTAAATTTAATTTCATTTTATTTTAAATTAAATTTAATTTTATTTTAAATTTAATTTTATTTTAAATTTAATTTAATTTAATTTAATTTTATTTTAAATGTAATTTAATTTTATTTTAAATTTAATTTTATTTTATTTTAAATTTAATTTAATTTTATTTTAAATTTAATTTTATTTTATTTTATTTTAAATTTAATTTTTATTTTATTTTAAATTTAATTTTTATTTTAAATTTAATTTTATTTTATTTTATTTTATTTTAAATTTAATTTAATTTAATTTAATTTAATTTTAAATTTAATTTTATTTTAAATTTAATTTAATTTAATTTAATTTTATTTTAAATGTAATTTAATTTTATTTTAAATTTAATTTTATTTTATTTTAAATTTAATTTAATTTAATTTTATTTTATTTTAAATTTAATTTTTATTTTAAATTTAATTTAATTTTATTTTAAATTTAATTTTATTTTATTTTATTTTAAATTTAATTTAATTTAATTTTATTTTAAATTTAATTTAATTTAATTTAATTTAATTTTATTTTAAATTTAATTTAATTTAATTTAATTTTATTTTAAATGTAATTTAATTTTATTTTAAATTAAATTTAATTTTATTTTAAATTTAATTTAATTTTATTTTAAATTTAATTTTATTTTATTTTAATTTTATTTTAAATTTAATTTTATTTTAAATTTAATTTTATTTTATTTTATTTAAAATTTAATTTTATTTTAAATTTAATTTTATTTTATTTCAAAAAAAAATTAAATTAAATTAAATTTAAAATAAAATAAAATTAAATTAAATTTTAAATAAAATTAAATTTTAAATAAAATTAAATTAAATTAAATTTTAAATAAAATAAAATAAAATTAAATTTAAAATAAAAATTAAATTTAAAATAAAATAAAATTAAATTTAAAATAAAATTAAATTTAATTTAAAATAAAATAAAATTAAATTTAAAATAAAATAAAATTATATTTAAAATAAAATAAAATAAAATTAAATTAAATTAAATTTAAAATAAAATAAAATTAAATTAAATTTAAAATAAAATAAAATAAAATAAAATTTAAAATAAAATAAAATTATATTTAAAATAAAATAAAATTACATTTAAAATAAAATAAAATTAAATTAAATTAAATTTAAAATAAAATTAAATTTAAAATAAAATTAAAATAAAATTAAATTAAATTTAAAATAAAATAAAATTAAATTTAAAATAAAATTAAATTACATTTAAAATAAAATTAAATTAAATTAAATTAAATTTAAAATAAAATTAAATTAAATTAAATTTAAAATAAAATTAAATTAAATTAAATTAAATTAAATTTAAAATAAAATAAAATTAAATTTAAAATAAAATTAAATTACATTTAAAATAAAATTAAATTAAATTAAATTAAATTTAAAATAAAATTAAATTTAAAATAAAATTAAATTTAAAATAAAATTAAATTAAATTAAATTAAATTTAAAATAAAATAAAATTAAATTAAATTTTAAATAATAGTGAGCACCCACTTGTGGAGATGTTAGCCAACGCTAATCTGTGTATCAACCAAATCTCACTTTCGGATTTGATATTATAGTCTTAGTCTGTGTAGTCCAGTAGTTGCTTGAAATTGGCAAATTTTCACAAGTCATGTCTGGAGAAACTTGGTGTGAAGAATTTACATATAGGCCATAATACTGCTGGGTCAACAGAGAGTCCGGCTTTTATTACCATGACGACCAGGGAACTAGAGAGAGTTGTTAAAAAAAAAAAAAAAAAAATGCTCATAGAGAAAATATGTTTAACTTGTGAAACTTATGAACCAAACCAGGTTTACACTTTTGGAATTGTACATTGCAAGTGTGTAAATGCCAAGAGTCTCACAACCTTGGCATGTGCAAGCAGGCATCCCAACATCAACAAAAACAAACTCAAGGTCTCCTCCTACATACAAGCATTGCCTCTGTGCTGACTGGGAGAATGTGACGTACCCATGCCAGTCAAGGTCCACCACGAACACGAGGAGTCCTTTTTTTAAACTGCACTGGCAGTACAGAATGTACAAAATACAAAAAAAAATATAAAAAAATGGGTTGCTGTAACTAGAGTTGTAGAGGCAGTGATTAGTGGTAACAAGTGTGTAGCGCTGTACTGCACCCTGCTGGTCAAAAGATGTTAGTACAGATATACGCATGCCAAAAATACATACATTATTCATCATTAATATAGTAATGTTCTTTTGTGCCACCATAAAAGGTAATAGGTGATATAGCAAAGAACAACAAAGATGTTTTAAAATTAAACAATAAATGTTAAGTTATTTTCATGTGCACTCTTTTTCACGCGCCTCGACAGTCAAAAAGTTTGTTCATTGGTGTGTCTCGTGTCTACTTTGGGACTTACTTTTGTCCCGTCTTTACTCCCGTGCGGCCGCCATCTTGCCGCACGTGCTGATGAATCCATTCGTGACCCGCGCACACCTGTCTCCTAATGAGCTGCGGGCTACCAATCAAAACAAATGTACCCGCATCCAATCCATCTTCACTTCTGTCAGTGGAGCTGAATTCAAGACAGCCATCTTTATTACACAAACAACAAAAACCCGCACAGTTCAATTCCCAAGTAGAAAACCATCAGGTGTGTCATTTACGACAGCAAAAATAAAACAACCAAAAACAAGTCACTAAATGCTGGCCAGCATTAAAAACGAACCAAAACAAAGAACAAGGACGGCGCCGCAACCGCTGTGGAGTCCCTCGAGTCCTGCAAGAAGCCAAACGTCACCATGAGGAAGGACAACAAACGCCAACAACATTTACAGATTTACTCGTGCGCGCGCTCACCAACCTAACAGAAGGCCACGAGTGCGGCCGCCATCTTGCCGTAAATGGCGAACAATCCAATCAACGCGCACCTCTGGCTTTATAAACTGCAGACCTGCGGTCATCGGCCATCTTCCACTTTTGCACACGAGCGCCGCCTACTGGCCTGTCATCCGGACTGCAAAAGGGTTGCTTTTCTCTTTTCCTGCCACAAAAATAAAAGTCAATCACAACCAAAGTTATTTTCTATTAAATTTTTTTATTAATTAAATTGTTAGGATCGTTACCAACAGTGTTCGGGTTCGGGTTAGGGTTCGGGGTTAGGGGTTTAGCATGTACATTTGTCACCTCTGCTGGTCGCAGCCAAAAAAGTGCACGTTATTTTGCATGTCTGTCATTCATCATCCATGAACACGACTGCATTTGAATGTTGCTCGAATTTCTTTGGATGCGACTTGGTGTCAAAAGTTTGACAACCACCGTTCGGGAGGATCAGGAAGCAAAACCAGCTTTCAGTACATGTGACAGAAATCCATTGCTGCGATTGGACGGCTTGAGACCAAGAAAGAAGAAATCCTTCTCACCGTGTCACTGATTCTTTCATACAAGTCAAACGGACAAAAAGTTCCAGAATGCAAACAAATCTCCTCTCATGCACCAAAGCATGTAAAACCCGTTGCGTGTCTTCACATAAACGTCACATTTGAAATATTCTCTGATCAAGTAAATATTGCTCAGGAATGTGGTGTACAGCAGTCGTTCAGGGATTTTTGTGACAAAAAAAAAAAGTTGTAACAGTCTTGAGCAGACAAGCAGTTTTTTTTGTTTTTTTTTTTTTTTTTTAAGTACTTCTCGTGGTGTGGGGGGGGGGGGGAACATTTAGCTGCCACGAATATGGTGAAACTCGTGTCATGTGAAAGGAAATAAACAAGTGGACTACAACTAACATGGCCGTCCCTCCCTGCGCAGAAGCCCTGAGGACAAATCATAAAAATAAAAATTCTTGATTCTCAAGGGAACACTTCCTGGTTCCTTGTGGTCTCCATAGCAACAAGGATGACCAAACAAACAAAACAAACTATCACAGTTCTTGAAATCGTCCAGTTTTAAAGGAAGGAGAAAAAAGAAGCAGGGAAAAAAAAAAAAAGGTCCAGTGAGTACAGCAGGGCTAAACTAAGCTAAGCTAGTTACAATCGTAAACAAAGTCATAGTTGCTAGGCTCTTTGGGAATGGGGGGCGGCGCTTCGGGGATCTGGATGTTCTCCAGGTCCAGTAGGCGGAGCTTCATCTCCATGGAGAGCAGCGTGTCCATGTCGGATTTGGTGTAGTCGCTGGTCATCTCCTTGCCGAGGAGCGCGTTCAGACCGTCCGTCCACACACTGGTGACGGGTTCAAGGACAAAGAGTCAACAACTGACGACCAACATGATGTCAACTGAGAAACAAAAGAGGACAATATTGCAAAATACATGCCAATACAACGAGCAGCTCAATTGAAATGACTTTGCAGCCCACTAGATGGCGCCGTGGCACAATGGTTAAGAATCACTGCAGTTGAGGATGACAGCTGCCATTAGCCATTGTACACAATTAGCATCCTCTATTTTCCATTCTCCGTAAGCTGCTGCCAGGAGCTGCTATTGAGCTTTTTCTGCTTCTTTTTTAGCTTCCAACTGCTCCCAATTGCAGATAACGGGTGGCTAACGCTCGCTTTCAGCAGCTACGACCAGCTGCACTTTTAACTTCCTGTCACGTAGCCACTGTTAGCTTCTTATTAAAATTGTTATTATTCGTTTAACTTCAAATGTACAGAACATATTGTTGAACATTATATAGAAAAGGTAACAGACAAGCTTAGAAATCTCCTAAAACAACGCAATTTTATTTTATTTTTATTTTATTTTTAATTTATTTTTATTTTATTTTAATTTTATTTTTATTTTTATTTTTATTTTTATTTTTATTTTTATTTTTATTTTTATTTTTATTTTTATTTTATTTTTATTTTTATTTTATTTTTATTTTATTTTTATTTTATTTTTATTTTATTTTTATTTTATTTTTATTTTATTTTATTTTATTTTATTTTTATTTTATTTTATTTTTATTTTTATTTTTATTTTAAATTTAATTTAATTTTATTTTATTTTTAATTTAATTTTATTTAATTTTATTTTAAATTTAATTTTATTTTAAATTTAATTTTAATTTAATTTTATTTTATTTTAAATTTAATTTAATTTAATTTAATTTTATTTTATTTTAAATATAATTTTATTTTATTTTAAATTTAATTTCATTTTATTTTAAATTAAATTTAATTTTATTTTAAATTTAATTTTATTTTAAATTTAATTTTATTTTAAATTTAATTTAATTTAATTTAATTTTATTTTAAATGTAATTTAATTTTATTTTAAATTTAATTTTATTTTATTTTAAATTTAATTTAATTTTATTTTAAATTTAATTTTATTTTATTTTATTTTAAATTTAATTTTTATTTTATTTTAAATTTAATTTTTATTTTAAATTTAATTTTATTTTATTTTATTTTATTTTAAATTTAATTTAATTTAATTTAATTTTATTTTAAATTTAATTTTATTTTAAATTTAATTTAATTTAATTTAATTTTATTTTAAATGTAATTTAATTTTATTTTAAATTTAATTTTATTTTATTTTAAATTTAATTTAATTTAATTTAATTTTATTTTAAATTTAATTTAATTTTATTTTATTTTAAATTTTATTTTTATTTTAAATTTAATTTAATTTTATTTTAAATTTAATTTTATTTTATTTTAAATTTAATTTAATTTAATTTTATTTTAAATTTAATTTAATTTAATTTAATTTTATTTTAAATTTAATTTAATTTAATTTAATTTTATTTTAAATGTAATTTAATTTTATTTTAAATTAAATTTAATTTTATTTTAAATTTAATTTAATTTTATTTTAAATTTAATTTTATTTTAGTCAAACGGACAAAAAGTTCCAGAATGCAAACAAATCTCCTCTCATGCACCAAAGCATGTAAAACCCGTTGCGTGTCTTCACATAAACGTCACATTTGAAATATTCTCTGATCAAGTAAATATTGCTCAGGAATGTGGTGTACAGCAGTCGTTCAGGGATTTTTGTGACAAAAAAAAAAAGTTGTAACAGTCTTGAGCAGACAAGCAGTTTTTTTTTTTTTTTTTTTTTTTTTTTAAGTACTTCTCGTGGTGTGGGGGGGGGGGGGGAACATTTAGCTGCCACGAATATGGTGAAACTCGTGTCATGTGAAAGGAAATAAACAAGTGGACTACAACTAACATGGCCGTCCCTCCCTGCGCAGAAGCCCTGAGGACAAATCATAAAAATAAAAATTCTTGATTCTCAAGGGAACACTTCCTGGTTCCTTGTGGTCTCCATAGCAACAAGGATGACCAAACAAACAAAACAAACTATCACAGTTCTTGAAATCGTCCAGTTTTAAAGGAAGGAGAAAAAAGAAGCAGGGAAAAAAAAAAAAAGGTCCAGTGAGTACAGCAGGGCTAAACTAAGCTAAGCTAGTTACAATCGTAAACAAAGTCATAGTTGCTAGGCTCTTTGGGAATGGGGGGCGGCGCTTCGGGGATCTGGATGTTCTCCAGGTCCAGTAGGCGGAGCTTCATCTCCATGGAGAGCAGCGTGTCCATGTCGGATTTGGTGTAGTCGCTGGTCATCTCCTTGCCGAGGAGCGCGTTCAGACCGTCCGTCCACACACTGGTGACGGGTTCAAGGACAAAGAGTCAACAACTGACGACCAACATGATGTCAACTGAGAAACAAAAGAGGACAATATTGCAAAATACATGCCAATACAACGAGCAGCTCAATTGAAATGACTTTGCAGCCCACTAGATGGCGCCGTGGCACAATGGTTAAGAATCACTGCAGTTGAGGATGACAGCTGCCATTAGCCATTGTACACAATTAGCATCCTCTATTTTCCATTCTCCGTAAGCTGCTGCCAGGAGCTGCTATTGAGCTTTTTCTGCTTCTTTTTTAGCTTCCAACTGCTCCCAATTGCAGATAACGGGTGGCTAACGCTCGCTTTCAGCAGCTACGACCAGCTGCACTTTTAACTTCCTGTCACGTAGCCACTGTTAGCTTCTTATTAAAATTGTTATTATTCGTTTAACTTCAAATGTACAGAACATATTGTTGAACATTATATAGAAAAGGTAACAGACAAGCTTAGAAATCTCCTAAAACAACGCAATTTTATTTTATTTTTATTTTATTTTTAATTTATTTTTATTTTATTTTAATTTTAATTTTATTTTTATTTTTATTTTATTTTTATTTTATTTTTATTTTATTTTTATTTTATTTTTATTTTATTTTATTTTATTTTATTTTATTTTATTTTTATTTTATTTTATTTTTATTTTTATTTTTATTTTAAATTTAATTTAATTTTATTTTATTTTTAATTTAATTTTATTTAATTTTATTTTAAATTTAATTTTATTTTAAATTTAATTTTAATTTTATTTTATTTTATTTTAAATTTAATTTAATTTAATTTTATTTTATTTTATTTTAAATATAATTTAATTTTATTTTAAATTTAATTTCATTTTATTTTAAATTAAATTTAATTTTATTTTAAATTTAATTTTATTTTAAATTTAATTTTATTTTAAATTTAATTTAATTTAATTTAATTTTATTTTAAATTTAATTTTATTTTATTTTAAATTTAATTTAATTTTATTTTAAATTTAATTTTATTTTATTTTATTTTAAATTTAATTTTTATTTTATTTTAAATTTAATTTTTATTTTAAATTTAATTTTATTTTATTTTATTTTATTTTAAATTTAATTTAATTTAATTTTATTTTATTTTATTTTAAATTTAATTTTATTTTAAATTTAATTTAATTTAATTTAATTTTATTTTAAATGTAATTTAATTTTATTTTAAATTTAATTTTATTTTATTTTAAATTTAATTTAATTTAATTTAATTTTATTTTAAATTTAATTTAATTTTATTTTATTTTAAATTTAATTTTTATTTTAAATTTAATTTAATTTTATTTTAAATTTAATTTTATTTTATTTTAAATTTAATTTAATTTAATTTTATTTTAAATTTAATTTAATTTAATTTAATTTTATTTTAAATTTAATTTAATTTAATTTAATTTTATTTTAAATGTAATTTAATTTTATTTTAAATTAAATTTAATTTTATTTTAAATTTAATTTAATTTTATTTTAAATTTAATTTTATTTTATTTTAATTTTATTTTAAATTTAATTTTATTTTAAATTTAATTTTATTTTATTTTATTTAAAATTTAATTTTATTTTAAATTTAATTTTATTTTATTTCAAAAAAAAATTAAATTAAATTAAATTTAAAATAAAATAAAATTAAATTAAATTTTAAATAAAATTAAATTTTAAATAAAATTAAATTAAATTAAATTTTAAATAAAATAAAATAAAATTAAATTTTAAATAAAAATTAAATTTAAAATAAAATAAAATTAAATTTAAAATAAAATTAAATTTAATTTAAAATAAAATAAAATTAAATTTAAAATAAAATAAAATTATATTTAAAATAAAATAAAATAAAATTAAATTAAATTAAATTTAAAATAAAATAAAATTAAATTAAATTTAAAATAAAATAAAATAAAATTTAAAATAAAATAAAATTATATTTAAAATAAAATAAAATTACATTTAAAATAAAATTAAATTAAATTAAATTAAATTTAAAATAAAATTAAATTTAAAATAAAATTAAAATAAAATTAAATTAAATTTAAAATAAAATAAAATTAAATTTAAAATAAAATTAAATTACATTTAAAATAAAATTAAATTAAATTAAATTAAATTTAAAATAAAATTAAATTAAATTAAATTTAAAATAAAATTAAATTAAATTAAATTAAATTAAATTTAAAATAAAATAAAATTAAATTTAAAATAAAATTAAATTACATTTAAAATAAAATTAAATTAAATTAAATTAAATTTAAAATAAAATTAAATTTAAAATAAAATTAAATTTAAAATAAAATTAAATTAAATTAAATTAAATTTAAAATAAAATAAAATTAAATTAAATTTTAAATAATAGTGAGCACCCACTTGTGGAGATGTTAGCCAACGCTAATCTGTGTATCAACCAAATCTCACTTTCGGATTTGATATTATAGTCTTAGTCTGTGTAGTCCAGTAGTTGCTTGAAATTGGCAAATTTTCACAAGTCATGTCTGGAGAAACTTGGTGTGAAGAATTTACATATAGGCCATAATACTGCTGGGTCAACAGAGAGTCCGGCTTTTATTACCATGACGACCAGGGAACTAGAGAGAGTTGTTAAAAAAAAAAAAAAAAAAATGCTCATAGAGAAAATATGTTTAACTTGTGAAACTTATGAACCAAACCAGGTTTACACTTTTGGAATTGTACATTGCAAGTGTGTAAATGCCAAGAGTCTCACAACCTTGGCATGTGCAAGCAGGCATCCCAACATCAACAAAAACAAACTCAAGGTCTCCTCCTACATACAAGCATTGCCTCTGTGCTGACTGGGAGAATGTGACGTACCCATGCCAGTCAAGGTCCACCACGAACACGAGGAGTCCTTTTTTTAAACTGCACTGGCAGTACAGAATGTACAAAATACAAAAAAAAATATAAAAAAATGGGTTGCTGTAACTAGAGTTGTAGAGGCAGTGATTAGTGGTAACAAGTGTGTAGCGCTGTACTGCACCCTGCTGGTCAAAAGATGTTAGTACAGATATACGCATGCCAAAAATACATACATTATTCATCATTAATATAGTAATGTTCTTTTGTGCCACCATAAAAGGTAATAGGTGATATAGCAAAGAACAACAAAGATGTTTTAAAATTAAACAATAAATGTTAAGTTATTTTCATGTGCACTCTTTTTCACGCGCCTCGACAGTCAAAAAGTTTGTTCATTGGTGTGTCTCGTGTCTACTTTGGGACTTACTTTTGTCCCGTCTTTACTCCCGTGCGGCCGCCATCTTGCCGCACGTGCTGATGAATCCATTCGTGACCCGCGCACACCTGTCTCCTAATGAGCTGCGGGCTACCAATCAAAACAAATGTACCCGCATCCAATCCATCTTCACTTCTGTCAGTGGAGCTGAATTCAAGACAGCCATCTTTATTACACAAACAACAAAAACCCGCACAGTTCAATTCCCAAGTAGAAAACCATCAGGTGTGTCATTTACGACAGCAAAAATAAAACAACCAAAAACAAGTCACTAAATGCTGGCCAGCATTAAAAACGAACCAAAACAAAGAGCAAGGACGGCGCCGCAACCGCTGTGGAGTCCCTCGAGTCCTGCAAGAAGCCAAACGTCACCATGAGGAAGGACAACAAACGCCAACAACATTTACAGATTTACTCGTGCGCGCGCTCACCAACCTAACAGAAGGCCACGAGTGCGGCCGCCATCTTGCCGTAAATGGCGAACAATCCAATCAACGCGCACCTCTGGCTTTATAAACTGCAGACCTGCGGTCATCGGCCATCTTCCACTTTTGCACACGAGCGCCGCCTACTGGCCTGTCATCCGGACTGCAAAAGGGTTGCTTTTCTCTTTTCCTGCCACAAAAATAAAAGTCAATCACAACCAAAGTTATTTTCTATTAAATTTTTTTATTAATTAAATTGTTAGGATCGTTACCAACAGTGTTCGGGTTCGGGTTAGGGTTCGGGGTTAGGGGTTTAGCATGTACATTTGTCACCTCTGCTGGTCGCAGCCAAAAAAGTGCACGTTATTTTGCATGTCTGTCATTCATCATCCATGAACACGACTGCATTTGAATGTTGCTCGAATTTCTTTGGATGCGACTTGGTGTCAAAAGTTTGACAACCACCGTTCGGGAGGATCAGGAAGCAAAACCAGCTTTCAGTACATGTGACAGAAATCCATTGCTGCGATTGGACGGCTTGAGACCAAGAAAGAAGAAATCCTTCTCACCGTGTCACTGATTCTTTCATACAAGTCAAACGGACAAAAAGTTCCAGAATGCAAACAAATCTCCTCTCATGCACCAAAGCATGTAAAACCCGTTGCGTGTCTTCACATAAACGTCACATTTGAAATATTCTCTGATCAAGTAAATATTGCTCAGGAATGTGGTGTACAGCAGTCGTTCAGGGATTTTTGTGACAAAAAAAAAAAGTTGTAACAGTCTTGAGCAGACAAGCAGTTTTTTTTGTTATTATTTTTTTTTTTTAAGTACTTCTCGTGGTGTGGGGGGGGGGGGGGGGAACATTTAGCTGCCACGAATATGGTGAAACTCGTGTCATGTGAAAGGAAATAAACAAGTGGACTACAACTAACATGGCCGTCCCTCCCTGCGCAGAAGCCCTGAGGACAAATCATAAAAATAAAAATTCTTGATTCTCAAGGGAACACTTCCTGGTTCCTTGTGGTCTCCATAGCAACAAGGATGACCAAACAAACAAAACAAACTATCACAGTTCTTGAAATCGTCCAGTTTTAAAGGAAGGAGAAAAAAGAAGCAGGGAAAAAAAAAAAAAGGTCCAGTGAGTACAGCAGGGCTAAACTAAGCTAAGCTAGTTACAATCGTAAACAAAGTCATAGTTGCTAGGCTCTTTGGGAATGGGGGGCGGCGCTTCGGGGATCTGGATGTTCTCCAGGTCCAGTAGGCGGAGCTTCATCTCCATGGAGAGCAGCGTGTCCATGTCGGATTTGGTGTAGTCGCTGGTCATCTCCTTGCCGAGGAGCGCGTTCAGACCGTCCGTCCACACACTGGTGACGGGTTCAAGGACAAAGAGTCAACAACTGACGACCAACATGATGTCAACTGAGAAACAAAAGAGGACAATATTGCAAAATACATGCCAATACAACGAGCAGCTCAATTGAAATGACTTTGCAGCCCACTAGATGGCGCCGTGGCACAATGGTTAAGAATCACTGCAGTTGAGGATGACAGCTGCCATTAGCCATTGTACACAATTAGCATCCTCTATTTTCCATTCTCCGTAAGCTGCTGCCAGGAGCTGCTATTGAGCTTTTTCTGCTTCTTTTTTAGCTTCCAACTGCTCCCAATTGCAGATAACGGGTGGCTAACGCTCGCTTTCAGCAGCTACGACCAGCTGCACTTTTAACTTCCTGTCACGTAGCCACTGTTAGCTTCTTATTAAAATTGTTATTATTCGTTTAACTTCAAATGTACAGAACATATTGTTGAACATTATATAGAAAAGGTAACAGACAAGCTTAGAAATCTCCTAAAACAACGCAATTTTATTTTATTTTTATTTTATTTTTAATTTATTTTTATTTTATTTTAATTTTATTTTTATTTTTATTTTTATTTTTATTTTTATTTTTATTTTTATTTTTATTTTTATTTTATTTTTATTTTTATTTTTATTTTATTTTTATTTTATTTTTATTTTATTTTTATTTTATTTTTATTTTATTTTTATTTTATTTTATTTTATTTTATTTTTATTTTATTTTATTTTTATTTTTATTTTTATTTTAAATTTAATTTAATTTTATTTTATTTTTAATTTAATTTTATTTAATTTTATTTTAAATTTAATTTTATTTTAAATTTAATTTTAATTTAATTTTATTTTATTTTAAATTTAATTTAATTTTATTTTATTTTATTTTATTTTAAATATAATTTTATTTTATTTTAAATTTAATTTCATTTTATTTTAAATTAAATTTAATTTTATTTTAAATTTAATTTTATTTTAAATTTAATTTTATTTTAAATTTAATTTAATTTAATTTAATTTTATTTTAAATGTAATTTAATTTTATTTTAAATTTAATTTTATTTTATTTTAAATTTAATTTAATTTTATTTTAAATTTAATTTTATTTTATTTTATTTTAAATTTAATTTTTATTTTATTTTAAATTTAATTTTTATTTTAAATTTAATTTTATTTTATTTTATTTTATTTTAAATTTAATTTAATTTAATTTAATTTAATTTTATTTTAAATTTAATTTTATTTTAAATTTAATTTAATTTAATTTAATTTTATTTTAAATGTAATTTAATTTTATTTTAAATTTAATTTTATTTTATTTTAAATTTAATTTAATTTAATTTAATTTTATTTTAAATTTAATTTAATTTTATTTTATTTTAAATTTAATTTTTATTTTAAATTTAATTTAATTTTATTTTAAATTTAATTTTATTTTATTTTAAATTTAATTTAATTTAATTTTATTTTAAATTTAATTTAATTTAATTTAATTTTATTTTAAATTTAATTTAATTTAATTTAATTTTATTTTAAATGTAATTTAATTTTATTTTAAATTAAATTTAATTTTATTTTAAATTTAATTTAATTTTATTTTAAATTTAATTTTATTTTATTTTAATTTTATTTTAAATTTAATTTTATTTTAAATTTAATTTTATTTTATTTTATTTAAAATTTAATTTTATTTTAAATTTAATTTTATTTTATTTCAAAAAAAAAATTAAATTAAATTAAATTTAAAATAAAATAAAATTAAATTAAATTTTAAATAAAATTAAATTTTAAATAAAATTAAATTAAATTAAATTTTAAATAAAATAAAATTAAATTAAATTTAAAATAAAAATTAAATTTAAAATAAAATAAAATTAAATTTAAAATAAAATTAAATTTAATTTAAAATAAAATAAAATTAAATTTAAAATAAAATAAAATTATATTTAAAATAAAATAAAATAAAATTAAATTAAATTAAATTTAAAATAAAATAAAATTAAATTAAATTTAAAATAAAATAAAATAAAATTTAAAATAAAATAAAATTATATTTAAAATAAAATAAAATTACATTTAAAATAAAATTAAATTAAATTAAATTAAATTTAAAATAAAATTAAATTTAAAATAAAATTAAAATAAAATTAAATTAAATTTAAAATAAAATAAAATTAAATTTAAAATAAAATTAAATTACATTTAAAATAAAATTAAATTAAATTAAATTAAATTTAAAATAAAATTAAATTAAATTAAATTTAAAATAAAATTAAATTAAATTAAATTAAATTAAATTTAAAATAAAATAAAATTAAATTTAAAATAAAATTAAATTACATTTAAAATAAAATTAAATTAAATTAAATTAAATTTAAAATAAAATTAAATTTAAAATAAAATTAAATTAAATTAAATTAAATTTAAAATAAAATAAAATTAAATTAAATTTTAAATAATAGTGAGCACCCACTTGTGGAGATGTTAGCCAACGCTAATCTGTGTATCAACCAAATCTCACTTTCGGATTTGATATTATAGTCTTAGTCTGTGTAGTCCAGTAGTTGCTTGAAATTGGCAAATTTTCACAAGTCATGTCTGGAGAAACTTGGTGTGAAGAATTTACATATAGGCCATAATACTGCTGGGTCAACAGAGAGTCCGGCTTTTATTACCATGACGACCAGGGAACTAGAGAGAGTTGTTAAAAAAAAAAAAAAAAAATGCTCATAGAGAAAATATGTTTAACTTGTGAAACTTATGAACCAAACCAGGTTTACACTTTTGGAATTGTACATTGCAAGTGTGTAAATGCCAAGAGTCTCACAACCTTGGCATGTGCAAGCAGGCATCCCAACATCAACAAAAACAAACTCAAGGTCTCCTCCTACATACAAGCATTGCCTCTGTGCTGACTGGGAGAATGTGACGTACCCATGCCAGTCAAGGTCCACCACGAACACGAGGAGTCCTTTTTTTAAACTGCACTGGCAGTACAGAATGTACAAAATACAAAAAAAAATATAAAAAAATGGGTTGCTGTAACTAGAGTTGTAGAGGCAGTGATTAGTGGTAACAAGTGTGTAGCGCTGTACTGCACCCTGCTGGTCAAAAGATGTTAGTACAGATATACGCATGCCAAAAATACATACATTATTCATCATTAATATAGTAATGTTCTTTTGTGCCACCATAAAAGGTAATAGGTGATATAGCAAAGAACAACAAAGATGTTTTAAAATTAAACAATAAATGTTAAGTTATTTTCATGTGCACTCTTTTTCACGCGCCTCGACAGTCAAAAAGTTTGTTCATTGGTGTGTCTCGTGTCTACTTTGGGACTTACTTTTGTCCCGTCTTTACTCCCGTGCGGCCGCCATCTTGCCGCACGTGCTGATGAATCCATTCGTGACCCGCGCACACCTGTCTCCTAATGAGCTGCGGGCTACCAATCAAAACAAATGTACCCGCATCCAATCCATCTTCACTTCTGTCAGTGGAGCTGAATTCAAGACAGCCATCTTTATTACACAAACAACAAAAACCCGCACAGTTCAATTCCCAAGTAGAAAACCATCAGGTGTGTCATTTACGACAGCAAAAATAAAACAACCAAAAACAAGTCACTAAAAGCTGGCCAGCATTAAAAACGAACCAAAACAAAGAGCAAGGACGGCGCCGCAACCGCTGTGGAGTCCCTCGAGTCCTGCAAGAAGCCAAACGTCACCATGAGGAAGGACAACAAACGCCAACAACATTTACAGATTTACTCGTGCGCGCGCTCACCAACCTAACAGAAGGCCACGAGTGCGGCCGCCATCTTGCCGTAAATGGCGAACAATCCAATCAACGCGCACCTCTGGCTTTATAAACTGCAGACCTGCGGTCATCGGCCATCTTCCACTTTTGCACACGAGCGCCGCCTACTGGCCTGTCATCCGGACTGCAAAAGGGTTGCTTTTCTCTTTTCCTGCCACAAAAATAAAAGTCAATCACAACCAAAGTTATTTTCTATTAAATTTTTTTATTAATTAAATTGTTAGGATCGTTACCAACAGTGTTCGGGTTCGGGTTAGGGTTCGGGGTTAGGGGTTTAGCATGTACATTTGTCACCTCTGCTGGTCGCAGCCAAAAAAGTGCACGTTATTTTGCATGTCTGTCATTCATCATCCATGAACACGACTGCATTTGAATGTTGCTCGAATTTCTTTGGATGCGACTTGGTGTCAAAAGTTTGACAACCACCGTTCGGGAGGATCAGGAAGCAAAACCAGCTTTCAGTACATGTGACAGAAATCCATTGCTGCGATTGGACGGCTTGAGACCAAGAAAGAAGAAATCCTTCTCACCGTGTCACTGATTCTTTCATACAAGTCAAACGGACAAAAAGTTCCAGAATGCAAACAAATCTCCTCTCATGCACCAAAGCATGTAAAACCCGTTGCGTGTCTTCACATAAACGTCACATTTGAAATATTCTCTGATCAAGTAAATATTGCTCAGGAATGTGGTGTACAGCAGTCGTTCAGGGATTTTTGTGACAAAAAAAAAAAGTTGTAACAGTCTTGAGCAGACAAGCAGTTTTTTTTGTTATTTTTTTTTTTTTTTAAGTACTTCTCGTGGTGTGGGGGGGGGGGGGAACATTTAGCTGCCACGAATATGGTGAAACTCGTGTCATGTGAAAGGAAATAAACAAGTGGACTACAACTAACATGGCCGTCCCTCCCTGCGCAGAAGCCCTGAGGACAAATCATAAAAATAAAAATTCTTGATTCTCAAGGGAACACTTCCTGGTTCCTTGTGGTCTCCATAGCAACAAGGATGACCAAACAAACAAAACAAACTATCACAGTTCTTGAAATCGTCCAGTTTTAAAGGAAGGAGAAAAAAGAAGCAGGGAAAAAAAAAAAAAGGTCCAGTGAGTACAGCAGGGCTAAACTAAGCTAAGCTAGTTACAATCGTAAACAAAGTCATAGTTGCTAGGCTCTTTGGGAATGGGGGGCGGCGCTTCGGGGATCTGGATGTTCTCCAGGTCCAGTAGGCGGAGCTTCATCTCCATGGAGAGCAGCGTGTCCATGTCGGATTTGGTGTAGTCGCTGGTCATCTCCTTGCCGAGGAGCGCGTTCAGACCGTCCGTCCACACACTGGTGACGGGTTCAAGGACAAAGAGTCAACAACTGACGACCAACATGATGTCAACTGAGAAACAAAAGAGGACAATATTGCAAAATACATGCCAATACAACGAGCAGCTCAATTGAAATGACTTTGCAGCCCACTAGATGGCGCCGTGGCACAATGGTTAAGAATCACTGCAGTTGAGGATGACAGCTGCCATTAGCCATTGTACACAATTAGCATCCTCTATTTTCCATTCTCCGTAAGCTGCTGCCAGGAGCTGCTATTGAGCTTTTTCTGCTTCTTTTTTAGCTTCCAACTGCTCCCAATTGCAGATAACGGGTGGCTAACGCTCGCTTTCAGCAGCTACGACCAGCTGCACTTTTAACTTCCTGTCACGTAGCCACTGTTAGCTTCTTATTAAAATTGTTATTATTCGTTTAACTTCAAATGTACAGAACATATTGTTGAACATTATATAGAAAAGGTAACAGACAAGCTTAGAAATCTCCTAAAACAACGCAATTTTATTTTATTTTTATTTTATTTTTAATTTATTTTTATTTTATTTTAATTTTATTTTTATTTTTATTTTTATTTTTATTTTTATTTTATTTTTATTTTATTTTTATTTTATTTTTATTTTATTTTTATTTTATTTTTATTTTATTTTTATTTTATTTTTATTTTATTTTATTTTATTTTATTTTATTTTATTTTTATTTTTATTTTTATTTTTATTTTTATTTTTATTTTAAATTTAATTTAATTTTATTTTATTTTTAATTTAATTTTATTTAATTTTATTTTAAATTTAATTTTATTTTAAATTTAATTTTAATTTAATTTTATTTTATTTTAAATTTAATTTAATTTAATTTTATTTTATTTTATTTTAAATATAATTTTATTTTATTTTAAATTTAATTTCATTTTATTTTAAATTAAATTTAATTTTATTTTAAATTTAATTTTATTTTAAATTTAATTTAATTTAATTTAATTTTATTTTAAATGTAATTTAATTTTATTTTAAATTTAATTTTATTTTATTTTAAATTTAATTTAATTTTATTTTAAATTTAATTTTATTTTATTTTATTTTAAATTTAATTTTTATTTTATTTTAAATTTAATTTTTATTTTAAATTTAATTTTATTTTATTTTATTTTATTTTAAATTTAATTTAATTTAATTTAATTTAATTTTATTTTAAATTTAATTTTATTTTAAATTTAATTTAATTTAATTTAATTTTATTTTAAATGTAATTTAATTTTATTTTAAATTTAATTTTATTTTATTTTAAATTTAATTTAATTTAATTTAATTTTATTTTAAATTTAATTTAATTTTATTTTATTTTAAATTTAATTTTTATTTTAAATTTAATTTAATTTTATTTTAAATTTAATTTTATTTTATTTTAAATTTAATTTAATTTAATTTTATTTTAAATTTAATTTAATTTAATTTAATTTTATTTTAAATTTAATTTAATTTAATTTAATTTTATTTTAAATGTAATTTAATTTTATTTTAAATTAAATTTAATTTTATTTTAAATTTAATTTAATTTTATTTTAAATTTAATTTTATTTTATTTTAATTTTATTTTAAATTTAATTTTATTTTAAATTTAATTTTATTTTATTTTATTTAAAATTTAATTTTATTTTAAATTTAATTTTATTTTATTTCAAAAAAAAATTAAATTAAATTAAATTTAAAATAAAATAAAATTAAATTAAATTTTAAATAAAATTAAATTTTAAATAAAATTAAATTAAATTAAATTTTAAATAAAATAAAATAAAATTAAATTTAAAATAAAAATTAAATTTAAAATAAAATAAAATTAAATTTAAAATAAAATTAAATTTAATTTAAAATAAAATAAAATTAAATTTAAAATAAAATAAAATTATATTTAAAATAAAATAAAATAAAATTAAATTAAATTAAATTTAAAATAAAATAAAATTAAATTAAATTTAAAATAAAATAAAATAAAATTTAAAATAAAATAAAATTATATTTAAAATAAAATAAAATTACATTTAAAATAAAATTAAATTAAATTAAATTAAATTTAAAATAAAATTAAATTTAAAATAAAATTAAAATAAAATTAAATTAAATTTAAAATAAAATAAAATTAAATTTAAAATAAAATTAAATTACATTTAAAATAAAATTAAATTAAATTAAATTAAATTTAAAATAAAATTAAATTAAATTAAATTTAAAATAAAATTAAATTAAATTAAATTAAATTAAATTTAAAATAAAATAAAATTAAATTTAAAATAAAATTAAATTACATTTAAAATAAAATTAAATTAAATTAAATTAAATTTAAAATAAAATTAAATTTAAAATAAAATTAAATTTAAAATAAAATTAAATTAAATTAAATTAAATTTAAAATAAAATAAAATTAAATTAAATTTTAAATAATAGTGAGCACCCACTTGTGGAGATGTTAGCCAACGCTAATCTGTGTATCAACCAAATCTCACTTTCGGATTTGATATTATAGTCTTAGTCTGTGTAGTCCAGTAGTTGCTTGAAATTGGCAAATTTTCACAAGTCATGTCTGGAGAAACTTGGTGTGAAGAATTTACATATAGGCCATAATACTGCTGGGTCAACAGAGAGTCCGGCTTTTATTACCATGACGACCAGGGAACTAGAGAGAGTTGTTAAAAAAAAAAAAAAAAAAATGCTCATAGAGAAAATATGTTTAACTTGTGAAACTTATGAACCAAACCAGGTTTACACTTTTGGAATTGTACATTGCAAGTGTGTAAATGCCAAGAGTCTCACAACCTTGGCATGTGCAAGCAGGCATCCCAACATCAACAAAAACAAACTCAAGGTCTCCTCCTACATACAAGCATTGCCTCTGTGCTGACTGGGAGAATGTGACGTACCCATGCCAGTCAAGGTCCACCACGAACACGAGGAGTCCTTTTTTTAAACTGCACTGGCAGTACAGAATGTACAAAATACAAAAAAAAATATAAAAAAATGGGTTGCTGTAACTAGAGTTGTAGAGGCAGTGATTAGTGGTAACAAGTGTGTAGCGCTGTACTGCACCCTGCTGGTCAAAAGATGTTAGTACAGATATACGCATGCCAAAAATACATACATTATTCATCATTAATATAGTAATGTTCTTTTGTGCCACCATAAAAGGTAATAGGTGATATAGCAAAGAACAACAAAGATGTTTTAAAATTAAACAATAAATGTTAAGTTATTTTCATGTGCACTCTTTTTCACGCGCCTCGACAGTCAAAAAGTTTGTTCATTGGTGTGTCTCGTGTCTACTTTGGGACTTACTTTTGTCCCGTCTTTACTCCCGTGCGGCCGCCATCTTGCCGCACGTGCTGATGAATCCATTCGTGACCCGCGCACACCTGTCTCCTAATGAGCTGCGGGCTACCAATCAAAACAAATGTACCCGCATCCAATCCATCTTCACTTCTGTCAGTGGAGCTGAATTCAAGACAGCCATCTTTATTACACAAACAACAAAAACCCGCACAGTTCAATTCCCAAGTAGAAAACCATCAGGTGTGTCATTTACGACAGCAAAAATAAAACAACCAAAAACAAGTCACTAAATGCTGGCCAGCATTAAAAACGAACCAAAACAAAGAGCAAGGACGGCGCCGCAACCGCTGTGGAGTCCCTCGAGTCCTGCAAGAAGCCAAACGTCACCATGAGGAAGGACAACAAACGCCAACAACATTTACAGATTTACTCGTGCGCGCGCTCACCAACCTAACAGAAGGCCACGAGTGCGGCCGCCATCTTGCCGTAAATGGCGAACAATCCAATCAACGCGCACCTCTGGCTTTATAAACTGCAGACCTGCGGTCATCGGCCATCTTCCACTTTTGCACACGAGCGCCGCCTACTGGCCTGTCATCCGGACTGCAAAAGGGTTGCTTTTCTCTTTTCCTGCCACAAAAATAAAAGTCAATCACAACCAAAGTTATTTTCTATTAAATTTTTTTATTAATTAAATTGTTAGGATCGTTACCAACAGTGTTCGGGTTCGGGTTAGGGTTCGGGGTTAGGGGTTTAGCATGTACATTTGTCACCTCTGCTGGTCGCAGCCAAAAAAGTGCACGTTATTTTGCATGTCTGTCATTCATCATCCATGAACACGACTGCATTTGAATGTTGCTCGAATTTCTTTGGATGCGACTTGGTGTCAAAAGTTTGACAACCACCGTTCGGGAGGATCAGGAAGCAAAACCAGCTTTCAGTACATGTGACAGAAATCCATTGCTGCGATTGGACGGCTTGAGACCAAGAAAGAAGAAATCCTTCTCACCGTGTCACTGATTCTTTCATACAAGTCAAACGGACAAAAAGTTCCAGAATGCAAACAAATCTCCTCTCATGCACCAAAGCATGTAAAACCCGTTGCGTGTCTTCACATAAACGTCACATTTGAAATATTCTCTGATCAAGTAAATATTGCTCAGGAATGTGGTGTACAGCAGTCGTTCAGGGATTTTTGTGACAAAAAAAAAAAGTTGTAACAGTCTTGAGCAGACAAGCAGTTTTTTTTGTTATTTTTTTTTTTTTTTAAGTACTTCTCGTGGTGTGGGGGGGGGGGGGAACATTTAGCTGCCACGAATATGGTGAAACTCGTGTCATGTGAAAGGAAATAAACAAGTGGACTACAACTAACATGGCCGTCCCTCCCTGCGCAGAAGCCCTGAGGACAAATCATAAAAATAAAAATTCTTGATTCTCAAGGGAACACTTCCTGGTTCCTTGTGGTCTCCATAGCAACAAGGATGACCAAACAAACAAAACAAACTATCACAGTTCTTGAAATCGTCCAGTTTTAAAGGAAGGAGAAAAAAGAAGCAGGGAAAAAAAAAAAAAGGTCCAGTGAGTACAGCAGGGCTAAACTAAGCTAAGCTAGTTACAATCGTAAACAAAGTCATAGTTGCTAGGCTCTTTGGGAATGGGGGGCGGCGCTTCGGGGATCTGGATGTTCTCCAGGTCCAGTAGGCGGAGCTTCATCTCCATGGAGAGCAGCGTGTCCATGTCGGATTTGGTGTAGTCGCTGGTCATCTCCTTGCCGAGGAGCGCGTTCAGACCGTCCGTCCACACACTGGTGACGGGTTCAAGGACAAAGAGTCAACAACTGACGACCAACATGATGTCAACTGAGAAACAAAAGAGGACAATATTGCAAAATACATGCCAATACAACGAGCAGCTCAATTGAAATGACTTTGCAGCCCACTAGATGGCGCCGTGGCACAATGGTTAAGAATCACTGCAGTTGAGGATGACAGCTGCCATTAGCCATTGTACACAATTAGCATCCTCTATTTTCCATTCTCCGTAAGCTGCTGCCAGGAGCTGCTATTGAGCTTTTTCTGCTTCTTTTTTAGCTTCCAACTGCTCCCAATTGCAGATAACGGGTGGCTAACGCTCGCTTTCAGCAGCTACGACCAGCTGCACTTTTAACTTCCTGTCACGTAGCCACTGTTAGCTTCTTATTAAAATTGTTATTATTCGTTTAACTTCAAATGTACAGAACATATTGTTGAACATTATATAGAAAAGGTAACAGACAAGCTTAGAAATCTCCTAAAACAACGCAATTTTATTTTATTTTTATTTTATTTTTAATTTATTTTTATTTTATTTTAATTTTATTTTTATTTTTATTTTTATTTTTATTTTTATTTTATTTTTATTTTATTTTTATTTTATTTTTATTTTATTTTTATTTTATTTTATTTTATTTTATTTTTATTTTATTTTATTTTTATTTTTATTTTTATTTTTATTTTTATTTTAAATTTAATTTAATTTTATTTTATTTTTAATTTAATTTTATTTAATTTTATTTTAAATTTAATTTTATTTTAAATTTAATTTTAATTTAATTTTATTTTATTTTAAATTTAATTTAATTTTATTTTATTTTATTTTATTTTAAATATAATTTTATTTTATTTTAAATTTAATTTCATTTTATTTTAAATTAAATTTAATTTTATTTTAAATTTAATTTTATTTTAAATTTAATTTAATTTAATTTTATTTTATTTTAAATGTAATTTAATTTTATTTTAAATTTAATTTTATTTTATTTTAAATTTAATTTAATTTTATTTTAAATTTAATTTTATTTTATTTTATTTTAAATTTAATTTTTATTTTATTTTAAATTTAATTTTTATTTTAAATTTAATTTTATTTTATTTTATTTTATTTTAAATTTAATTTAATTTAATTTAATTTTATTTTAAATTTAATTTTATTTTAAATTTAATTTAATTTAATTTAATTTTATTTTAAATGTAATTTAATTTTATTTTAAATTTAATTTTATTTTATTTTAAATTTAATTTAATTTAATTTTATTTTATTTTAAATTTAATTTTTATTTTAAATTTAATTTAATTTTATTTTAAATTTAATTTTATTTTATTTTAAATTTAATTTAATTTAATTTTATTTTAAATTTAATTTAATTTAATTTAATTTAATTTTATTTTAAATTTAATTTAATTTAATTTAATTTTATTTTAAATGTAATTTAATTTTATTTTAAATTAAATTTAATTTTATTTTAAATTTAATTTAATTTTATTTTAAATTTAATTTTATTTTATTTTAATTTTATTTTAAATTTAATTTTATTTTAAATTTAATTTTATTTTATTTTATTTAAAATTTAATTTTATTTTAAATTTAATTTTATTTTATTTCAAAAAAAAATTAAATTAAATTAAATTTAAAATAAAATAAAATTAAATTAAATTTTAAATAAAATTAAATTTTAAATAAAATTAAATTAAATTAAATTTTAAATAAAATAAAATAAAATTAAATTTAAAATAAAAATTAAATTTAAAATAAAATAAAATTAAATTTAAAATAAAATTAAATTTAATTTAAAATAAAATAAAATTAAATTTAAAATAAAATAAAATTATATTTAAAATAAAATAAAATAAAATTAAATTAAATTAAATTTAAAATAAAATAAAATTAAATTAAATTTAAAATAAAATAAAATAAAATAAAATTTAAAATAAAATAAAATTATATTTAAAATAAAATAAAATTACATTTAAAATAAAATTAAATTAAATTAAATTAAATTTAAAATAAAATTAAATTTAAAATAAAATTAAAATAAAATTAAATTAAATTTAAAATAAAATAAAATTAAATTTAAAATAAAATTAAATTACATTTAAAATAAAATTAAATTAAATTAAATTAAATTTAAAATAAAATTAAATTAAATTAAATTTAAAATAAAATTAAATTAAATTAAATTAAATTAAATTTAAAATAAAATAAAATTAAATTTAAAATAAAATTAAATTACATTTAAAATAAAATTAAATTAAATTAAATTAAATTTAAAATAAAATTAAATTTAAAATAAAATTAAATTTAAAATAAAATTAAATTAAATTAAATTAAATTTAAAATAAAATAAAATTAAATTAAATTTTAAATAATAGTGAGCACCCACTTGTGGAGATGTTAGCCAACGCTAATCTGTGTATCAACCAAATCTCACTTTCGGATTTGATATTATAGTCTTAGTCTGTGTAGTCCAGTAGTTGCTTGAAATTGGCAAATTTTCACAAGTCATGTCTGGAGAAACTTGGTGTGAAGAATTTACATATAGGCCATAATACTGCTGGGTCAACAGAGAGTCCGGCTTTTATTACCATGACGACCAGGGAACTAGAGAGAGTTGTTAAAAAAAAAAAAAAAAAAATGCTCATAGAGAAAATATGTTTAACTTGTGAAACTTATGAACCAAACCAGGTTTACACTTTTGGAATTGTACATTGCAAGTGTGTAAATGCCAAGAGTCTCACAACCTTGGCATGTGCAAGCAGGCATCCCAACATCAACAAAAACAAACTCAAGGTCTCCTCCTACATACAAGCATTGCCTCTGTGCTGACTGGGAGAATGTGACGTACCCATGCCAGTCAAGGTCCACCACGAACACGAGGAGTCCTTTTTTTAAACTGCACTGGCAGTACAGAATGTACAAAATACAAAAAAAAATATAAAAAAATGGGTTGCTGTAACTAGAGTTGTAGAGGCAGTGATTAGTGGTAACAAGTGTGTAGCGCTGTACTGCACCCTGCTGGTCAAAAGATGTTAGTACAGATATACGCATGCCAAAAATACATACATTATTCATCATTAATATAGTAATGTTCTTTTGTGCCACCATAAAAGGTAATAGGTGATATAGCAAAGAACAACAAAGATGTTTTAAAATTAAACAATAAATGTTAAGTTATTTTCATGTGCACTCTTTTTCACGCGCCTCGACAGTCAAAAAGTTTGTTCATTG
Organism: Leptonotus elevatus; assembly: GCF_054856555.1. Lineage (NCBI taxonomy): Eukaryota > Metazoa > Chordata > Actinopteri > Syngnathiformes > Syngnathidae > Leptonotus > Leptonotus elevatus. The sequence continues at coordinate 3,154,258 of NC_141257.1, read as the reverse complement.
GTGTGTCTCGTGTCTACTTTGGGACTTACTTTTGTCCCGTCTTTACTCCCGTGCGGCCGCCATCTTGCCGCACGTGCTGATGAATCCATTCGTGACCCGCGCACACCTGTCTCCTAATGAGCTGCGGGCTACCAATCAAAACAAATGTACCCGCATCCAATCCATCTTCACTTCTGTCAGTGGAGCTGAATTCAAGACAGCCATCTTTATTACACAAACAACAAAAACCCGCACAGTTCAATTCCCAAGTAGAAAACCATCAGGTGTGTCATTTACGACAGCAAAAATAAAACAACCAAAAACAAGTCACTAAATGCTGGCCAGCATTAAAAACGAACCAAAACAAAGAGCAAGGACGGCGCCGCAACCGCTGTGGAGTCCCTCGAGTCCTGCAAGAAGCCAAACGTCACCATGAGGAAGGACAACAAACGCCAACAACATTTACAGATTTACTCGTGCGCGCGCTCACCAACCTAACAGAAGGCCACGAGTGCGGCCGCCATCTTGCCGTAAATGGCGAACAATCCAATCAACGCGCACCTCTGGCTTTATAAACTGCAGACCTGCGGTCATCGGCCATCTTCCACTTTTGCACACGAGCGCCGCCTACTGGCCTGTCATCCGGACTGCAAAAGGGTTGCTTTTCTCTTTTCCTGCCACAAAAATAAAAGTCAATCACAACCAAAGTTATTTTCTATTAAATTTTTTTATTAATTAAATTGTTAGGATCGTTACCAACAGTGTTCGGGTTCGGGTTAGGGTTCGGGGTTAGGGGTTTAGCATGTACATTTGTCACCTCTGCTGGTCGCAGCCAAAAAAGTGCACGTTATTTTGCATGTCTGTCATTCATCATCCATGAACACGACTGCATTTGAATGTTGCTCGAATTTCTTTGGATGCGACTTGGTGTCAAAAGTTTGACAACCACCGTTCGGGAGGATCAGGAAGCAAAACCAGCTTTCAGTACATGTGACAGAAATCCATTGCTGCGATTGGACGGCTTGAGACCAAGAAAGAAGAAATCCTTCTCACCGTGTCACTGATTCTTTCATACAAGTCAAACGGACAAAAAGTTCCAGAATGCAAACAAATCTCCTCTCATGCACCAAAGCATGTAAAACCCGTTGCGTGTCTTCACATAAACGTCACATTTGAAATATTCTCTGATCAAGTAAATATTGCTCAGGAATGTGGTGTACAGCAGTCGTTCAGGGATTTTTGTGACAAAAAAAAAAAGTTGTAACAGTCTTGAGCAGACAAGCAGTTTTTTTTGTTATTTTTTTTTTTTTTTAAGTACTTCTCGTGGTGTGGGGGGGGGGGGGGAACATTTAGCTGCCACGAATATGGTGAAACTCGTGTCATGTGAAAGGAAATAAACAAGTGGACTACAACTAACATGGCCGTCCCTCCCTGCGCAGAAGCCCTGAGGACAAATCATAAAAATAAAAATTCTTGATTCTCAAGGGAACACTTCCTGGTTCCTTGTGGTCTCCATAGCAACAAGGATGACCAAACAAACAAAACAAACTATCACAGTTCTTGAAATCGTCCAGTTTTAAAGGAAGGAGAAAAAAGAAGCAGGGAAAAAAAAAAAAAGGTCCAGTGAGTACAGCAGGGCTAAACTAAGCTAAGCTAGTTACAATCGTAAACAAAGTCATAGTTGCTAGGCTCTTTGGGAATGGGGGGCGGCGCTTCGGGGATCTGGATGTTCTCCAGGTCCAGTAGGCGGAGCTTCATCTCCATGGAGAGCAGCGTGTCCATGTCGGATTTGGTGTAGTCGCTGGTCATCTCCTTGCCGAGGAGCGCGTTCAGACCGTCCGTCCACACACTGGTGACGGGTTCAAGGACAAAGAGTCAACAACTGACGACCAACATGATGTCAACTGAGAAACAAAAGAGGACAATATTGCAAAATACATGCCAATACAACGAGCAGCTCAATTGAAATGACTTTGCAGCCCACTAGATGGCGCCGTGGCACAATGGTTAAGAATCACTGCAGTTGAGGATGACAGCTGCCATTAGCCATTGTACACAATTAGCATCCTCTATTTTCCATTCTCCGTAAGCTGCTGCCAGGAGCTGCTATTGAGCTTTTTCTGCTTCTTTTTTAGCTTCCAACTGCTCCCAATTGCAGATAACGGGTGGCTAACGCTCGCTTTCAGCAGCTACGACCAGCTGCACTTTTAACTTCCTGTCACGTAGCCACTGTTAGCTTCTTATTAAAATTGTTATTATTCGTTTAACTTCAAATGTACAGAACATATTGTTGAACATTATATAGAAAAGGTAACAGACAAGCTTAGAAATCTCCTAAAACAACGCAATTTTATTTTATTTTTATTTTATTTTTAATTTATTTTTATTTTATTTTAATTTTATTTTTATTTTTATTTTTATTTTTATTTTTATTTTTATTTTTATTTTTATTTTATTTTTATTTTTATTTTATTTTTATTTTATTTTTATTTTATTTTTATTTTATTTTTATTTTATTTTATTTTATTTTATTTTTATTTTATTTTATTTTTATTTTTATTTTTATTTTAAATTTAATTTAATTTTATTTTATTTTTAATTTAATTTTATTTAATTTTATTTTAAATTTAATTTTATTTTAAATTTAATTTTAATTTAATTTTATTTTATTTTAAATTTAATTTAATTTAATTTTATTTTATTTTATTTTAAATATAATTTTATTTTATTTTAAATTTAATTTCATTTTATTTTAAATTAAATTTAATTTTATTTTAAATTTAATTTTATTTTAAATTTAATTTTATTTTAAATTTAATTTAATTTAATTTAATTTTATTTTAAATGTAATTTAATTTTATTTTAAATTTAATTTTATTTTATTTTAAATTTAATTTAATTTTATTTTAAATTTAATTTTATTTTATTTTATTTTAAATTTAATTTTTATTTTATTTTAAATTTAATTTTTATTTTAAATTTAATTTTATTTTATTTTATTTTATTTTAAATTTAATTTAATTTAATTTAATTTTATTTTAAATTTAATTTTATTTTAAATTTAATTTAATTTAATTTAATTTTATTTTAAATGTAATTTAATTTTATTTTAAATTTAATTTTATTTTATTTTAAATTTAATTTAATTTAATTTAATTTTATTTTAAATTTAATTTAATTTTATTTTATTTTAAATTTTATTTTTATTTTAAATTTAATTTAATTTTATTTTAAATTTAATTTTATTTTATTTTAAATTTAATTTAATTTAATTTTATTTTAAATTTAATTTAATTTAATTTAATTTTATTTTAAATTTAATTTAATTTAATTTAATTTTATTTTAAATGTAATTTAATTTTATTTTAAATTAAATTTAATTTTATTTTAAATTTAATTTAATTTTATTTTAAATTTAATTTTATTTTATTTTAATTTTATTTTAAATTTAATTTTATTTTAAATTTAATTTTATTTTATTTTATTTAAAATTTAATTTTATTTTAAATTTAATTTTATTTTATTTCAAAAAAAAATTAAATTAAATTAAATTTAAAATAAAATAAAATTAAATTAAATTTTAAATAAAATTAAATTTTAAATAAAATTAAATTAAATTAAATTTTAAATAAAATAAAATAAAATTAAATTTAAAATAAAAATTAAATTTAAAATAAAATAAAATTAAATTTAAAATAAAATTAAATTTAATTTAAAATAAAATAAAATTAAATTTAAAATAAAATAAAATTATATTTAAAATAAAATAAAATAAAATTAAATTAAATTAAATTTAAAATAAAATAAAATTAAATTAAATTTAAAATAAAATAAAATAAAATTTAAAATAAAATAAAATTATATTTAAAATAAAATAAAATTACATTTAAAATAAAATTAAATTAAATTAAATTAAATTTAAAATAAAATTAAATTTAAAATAAAATTAAAATAAAATTAAATTAAATTTAAAATAAAATAAAATTAAATTTAAAATAAAATTAAATTACATTTAAAATAAAATTAAATTAAATTAAATTAAATTTAAAATAAAATTAAATTAAATTAAATTTAAAATAAAATTAAATTAAATTAAATTAAATTAAATTTAAAATAAAATAAAATTAAATTTAAAATAAAATTAAATTACATTTAAAATAAAATTAAATTAAATTAAATTAAATTTAAAATAAAATTAAATTTAAAATAAAATTAAATTAAATTAAATTAAATTTAAAATAAAATAAAATTAAATTAAATTTTAAATAATAGTGAGCACCCACTTGTGGAGATGTTAGCCAACGCTAATCTGTGTATCAACCAAATCTCACTTTCGGATTTGATATTATAGTCTTAGTCTGTGTAGTCCAGTAGTTGCTTGAAATTGGCAAATTTTCACAAGTCATGTCTGGAGAAACTTGGTGTGAAGAATTTACATATAGGCCATAATACTGCTGGGTCAACAGAGAGTCCGGCTTTTATTACCATGACGACCAGGGAACTAGAGAGAGTTGTTAAAAAAAAAAAAAAAAAATGCTCATAGAGAAAATATGTTTAACTTGTGAAACTTATGAACCAAACCAGGTTTACACTTTTGGAATTGTACATTGCAAGTGTGTAAATGCCAAGAGTCTCACAACCTTGGCATGTGCAAGCAGGCATCCCAACATCAACAAAAACAAACTCAAGGTCTCCTCCTACATACAAGCATTGCCTCTGTGCTGACTGGGAGAATGTGACGTACCCATGCCAGTCAAGGTCCACCACGAACACGAGGAGTCCTTTTTTTAAACTGCACTGGCAGTACAGAATGTACAAAATACAAAAAAAAATATAAAAAAATGGGTTGCTGTAACTAGAGTTGTAGAGGCAGTGATTAGTGGTAACAAGTGTGTAGCGCTGTACTGCACCCTGCTGGTCAAAAGATGTTAGTACAGATATACGCATGCCAAAAATACATACATTATTCATCATTAATATAGTAATGTTCTTTTGTGCCACCATAAAAGGTAATAGGTGATATAGCAAAGAACAACAAAGATGTTTTAAAATTAAACAATAAATGTTAAGTTATTTTCATGTGCACTCTTTTTCACGCGCCTCGACAGTCAAAAAGTTTGTTCATTGGTGTGTCTCGTGTCTACTTTGGGACTTACTTTTGTCCCGTCTTTACTCCCGTGCGGCCGCCATCTTGCCGCACGTGCTGATGAATCCATTCGTGACCCGCGCACACCTGTCTCCTAATGAGCTGCGGGCTACCAATCAAAACAAATGTACCCGCATCCAATCCATCTTCACTTCTGTCAGTGGAGCTGAATTCAAGACAGCCATCTTTATTACACAAACAACAAAAACCCGCACAGTTCAATTCCCAAGTAGAAAACCATCAGGTGTGTCATTTACGACAGCAAAAATAAAACAACCAAAAACAAGTCACTAAATGCTGGCCAGCATTAAAAACGAACCAAAACAAAGAGCAAGGACGGCGCCGCAACCGCTGTGGAGTCCCTCGAGTCCTGCAAGAAGCCAAACGTCACCATGAGGAAGGACAACAAACGCCAACAACATTTACAGATTTACTCGTGCGCGCGCTCACCAACCTAACAGAAGGCCACGAGTGCGGCCGCCATCTTGCCGTAAATGGCGAACAATCCAATCAACGCGCACCTCTGGCTTTATAAACTGCAGACCTGCGGTCATCGGCCATCTTCCACTTTTGCACACGAGCGCCGCCTACTGGCCTGTCATCCGGACTGCAAAAGGGTTGCTTTTCTCTTTTCCTGCCACAAAAATAAAAGTCAATCACAACCAAAGTTATTTTCTATTAAATTTTTTTATTAATTAAATTGTTAGGATCGTTACCAACAGTGTTCGGGTTCGGGTTAGGGTTCGGGGTTAGGGGTTTAGCATGTACATTTGTCACCTCTGCTGGTCGCAGCCAAAAAAGTGCACGTTATTTTGCATGTCTGTCATTCATCATCCATGAACACGACTGCATTTGAATGTTGCTCGAATTTCTTTGGATGCGACTTGGTGTCAAAAGTTTGACAACCACCGTTCGGGAGGATCAGGAAGCAAAACCAGCTTTCAGTACATGTGACAGAAATCCATTGCTGCGATTGGACGGCTTGAGACCAAGAAAGAAGAAATCCTTCTCACCGTGTCACTGATTCTTTCATACAAGTCAAACGGACAAAAAGTTCCAGAATGCAAACAAATCTCCTCTCATGCACCAAAGCATGTAAAACCCGTTGCGTGTCTTCACATAAACGTCACATTTGAAATATTCTCTGATCAAGTAAATATTGCTCAGGAATGTGGTGTACAGCAGTCGTTCAGGGATTTTTGTGACAAAAAAAAAAAGTTGTAACAGTCTTGAGCAGACAAGCAGTTTTTTTTGTTATTTTTTTTTTTTTTTAAGTACTTCTCGTGGTGTGGGGGGGGGGGGGGGGAACATTTAGCTGCCACGAATATGGTGAAACTCGTGTCATGTGAAAGGAAATAAACAAGTGGACTACAACTAACATGGCCGTCCCTCCCTGCGCAGAAGCCCTGAGGACAAATCATAAAAATAAAAATTCTTGATTCTCAAGGGAACACTTCCTGGTTCCTTGTGGTCTCCATAGCAACAAGGATGACCAAACAAACAAAACAAACTATCACAGTTCTTGAAATCGTCCAGTTTTAAAGGAAGGAGAAAAAAGAAGCAGGGAAAAAAAAAAAAAGGTCCAGTGAGTACAGCAGGGCTAAACTAAGCTAAGCTAGTTACAATCGTAAACAAAGTCATAGTTGCTAGGCTCTTTGGGAATGGGGGGCGGCGCTTCGGGGATCTGGATGTTCTCCAGGTCCAGTAGGCGGAGCTTCATCTCCATGGAGAGCAGCGTGTCCATGTCGGATTTGGTGTAGTCGCTGGTCATCTCCTTGCCGAGGAGCGCGTTCAGACCGTCCGTCCACACACTGGTGACGGGTTCAAGGACAAAGAGTCAACAACTGACGACCAACATGATGTCAACTGAGAAACAAAAGAGGACAATATTGCAAAATACATGCCAATACAACGAGCAGCTCAATTGAAATGACTTTGCAGCCCACTAGATGGCGCCGTGGCACAATGGTTAAGAATCACTGCAGTTGAGGATGACAGCTGCCATTAGCCATTGTACACAATTAGCATCCTCTATTTTCCATTCTCCGTAAGCTGCTGCCAGGAGCTGCTATTGAGCTTTTTCTGCTTCTTTTTTAGCTTCCAACTGCTCCCAATTGCAGATAACGGGTGGCTAACGCTCGCTTTCAGCAGCTACGACCAGCTGCACTTTTAACTTCCTGTCACGTAGCCACTGTTAGCTTCTTATTAAAATTGTTATTATTCGTTTAACTTCAAATGTACAGAACATATTGTTGAACATTATATAGAAAAGGTAACAGACAAGCTTAGAAATCTCCTAAAACAACGCAATTTTATTTTATTTTTATTTTATTTTTAATTTATTTTTATTTTATTTTAATTTTATTTTTATTTTTATTTTTATTTTTATTTTTATTTTTATTTTTATTTTTATTTTTATTTTTATTTTATTTTTATTTTTATTTTATTTTTATTTTATTTTTATTTTATTTTTATTTTATTTTTATTTTATTTTTATTTTATTTTTATTTTATTTTATTTTATTTTATTTTTATTTTATTTTATTTTTATTTTTATTTTTATTTTTATTTTAAATTTAATTTAATTTTATTTTATTTTTAATTTAATTTTATTTAATTTTATTTTAAATTTAATTTTATTTTAAATTTAATTTTAATTTAATTTTATTTTATTTTAAATTTAATTTAATTTAATTTAATTTTATTTTATTTTAAATATAATTTTATTTTATTTTAAATTTAATTTCATTTTATTTTAAATTAAATTTAATTTTATTTTAAATTTAATTTTATTTTAAATTTAATTTTATTTTAAATTTAATTTAATTTAATTTAATTTTATTTTAAATGTAATTTAATTTTATTTTAAATTTAATTTTATTTTATTTTAAATTTAATTTAATTTTATTTTAAATTTAATTTTATTTTATTTTATTTTAAATTTAATTTTTATTTTATTTTAAATTTAATTTTTATTTTAAATTTAATTTTATTTTATTTTATTTTATTTTATTTTAAATTTAATTTAATTTAATTTAATTTTATTTTAAATTTAATTTTATTTTAAATTTAATTTAATTTAATTTAATTTTATTTTAAATGTAATTTAATTTTATTTTAAATTTAATTTTATTTTATTTTAAATTTAATTTAATTTAATTTAATTTTATTTTAAATTTAATTTAATTTTATTTTATTTTAAATTTTATTTTTATTTTAAATTTAATTTAATTTTATTTTAAATTTAATTTTATTTTATTTTAAATTTAATTTAATTTAATTTTATTTTAAATTTAATTTAATTTAATTTAATTTTATTTTAAATTTAATTTAATTTAATTTAATTTTATTTTAAATGTAATTTAATTTTATTTTAAATTAAATTTAATTTTATTTTAAATTTAATTTAATTTTATTTTAAATTTAATTTTATTTTATTTTAATTTTATTTTAAATTTAATTTTATTTTAAATTTAATTTTATTTTATTTTATTTAAAATTTAATTTTATTTTAAATTTAATTTTATTTTATTTCAAAAAAAAATTAAATTAAATTAAATTTAAAATAAAATAAAATTAAATTAAATTTTAAATAAAATTAAATTTTAAATAAAATTAAATTAAATTAAATTTTAAATAAAATAAAATAAAATTAAATTTAAAATAAAAATTAAATTTAAAATAAAATAAAATTAAATTTAAAATAAAATTAAATTTAATTTAAAATAAAATAAAATTAAATTTAAAATAAAATAAAATTATATTTAAAATAAAATAAAATAAAATTAAATTAAATTAAATTTAAAATAAAATAAAATTAAATTAAATTTAAAATAAAATAAAATAAAATTTAAAATAAAATAAAATTATATTTAAAATAAAATAAAATTACATTTAAAATGAAATTAAATTAAATTAAATTAAATTTAAAATAAAATTAAATTTAAAATAAAATTAAAATAAAATTAAATTAAATTTAAAATAAAATAAAATTAAATTTAAAATAAAATTAAATTACATTTAAAATAAAATTAAATTAAATTAAATTTAATTTAAAATAAAATTAAATTAAATTAAATTTAAAATAAAATTAAATTAAATTAAATTAAATTAAATTTAAAATAAAATAAAATTAAATTTAAAATAAAATTAAATTACATTTAAAATAAAATTAAATTAAATTAAATTAAATTTAAAATTAAATTAAATTTAAAATAAAATTAAATTTAAAATAAAATTAAATTAAATTAAATTAAATTTAAAATAAAATAAAATTAAATTAAATTTTAAATAATAGTGAGCACCCACTTGTGGAGATGTTAGCCAACGCTAATCTGTGTATCAACCAAATCTCACTTTCGGATTTGATATTATAGTCTTAGTCTGTGTAGTCCAGTAGTTGCTTGAAATTGGCAAATTTTCACAAGTCATGTCTGGAGAAACTTGGTGTGAAGAATTTACATATAGGCCATAATACTGCTGGGTCAACAGAGAGTCCGGCTTTTATTACCATGACGACCAGGGAACTAGAGAGAGTTGTTAAAAAAAAAAAAAAAAAAATGCTCATAGAGAAAATATGTTTAACTTGTGAAACTTATGAACCAAACCAGGTTTACACTTTTGGAATTGTACATTGCAAGTGTGTAAATGCCAAGAGTCTCACAACCTTGGCATGTGCAAGCAGGCATCCCAACATCAACAAAAACAAACTCAAGGTCTCCTCCTACATACAAGCATTGCCTCTGTGCTGACTGGGAGAATGTGACGTACCCATGCCAGTCAAGGTCCACCACGAACACGAGGAGTCCTTTTTTTAAACTGCACTGGCAGTACAGAATGTACAAAATACAAAAAAAAATATAAAAAAATGGGTTGCTGTAACTAGAGTTGTAGAGGCAGTGATTAGTGGTAACAAGTGTGTAGCGCTGTACTGCACCCTGCTGGTCAAAAGATGTTAGTACAGATATACGCATGCCAAAAATACATACATTATTCATCATTAATATAGTAATGTTCTTTTGTGCCACCATAAAAGGTAATAGGTGATATAGCAAAGAACAACAAAGATGTTTTAAAATTAAACAATAAATGTTAAGTTATTTTCATGTGCACTCTTTTTCACGCGCCTCGACAGTCAAAAAGTTTGTTCATTGGTGTGTCTCGTGTCTACTTTGGGACTTACTTTTGTCCCGTCTTTACTCCCGTGCGGCCGCCATCTTGCCGCACGTGCTGATGAATCCATTCGTGACCCGCGCACACCTGTCTCCTAATGAGCTGCGGGCTACCAATCAAAACAAATGTACCCGCATCCAATCCATCTTCACTTCTGTCAGTGGAGCTGAATTCAAGACAGCCATCTTTATTACACAAACAACAAAAACCCGCACAGTTCAATTCCCAAGTAGAAAACCATCAGGTGTGTCATTTACGACAGCAAAAATAAAACAACCAAAAACAAGTCACTAAATGCTGGCCAGCATTAAAAACGAACCAAAACAAAGAGCAAGGACGGCGCCGCAACCGCTGTGGAGTCCCTCGAGTCCTGCAAGAAGCCAAACGTCACCATGAGGAAGGACAACAAACGCCAACAACATTTACAGATTTACTCGTGCGCGCGCTCACCAACCTAACAGAAGGCCACGAGTGCGGCCGCCATCTTGCCGTAAATGGCGAACAATCCAATCAACGCGCACCTCTGGCTTTATAAACTGCAGACCTGCGGTCATCGGCCATCTTCCACTTTTGCACACGAGCGCCGCCTACTGGCCTGTCATCCGGACTGCAAAAGGGTTGCTTTTCTCTTTTCCTGCCACAAAAATAAAAGTCAATCACAACCAAAGTTATTTTCTATTAAATTTTTTTATTAATTAAATTGTTAGGATCGTTACCAACAGTGTTCGGGTTCGGGTTAGGGTTCGGGGTTAGGGGTTTAGCATGTACATTTGTCACCTCTGCTGGTCGCAGCCAAAAAAGTGCACGTTATTTTGCATGTCTGTCATTCATCATCCATGAACACGACTGCATTTGAATGTTGCTCGAATTTCTTTGGATGCGACTTGGTGTCAAAAGTTTGACAACCACCGTTCGGGAGGATCAGGAAGCAAAACCAGCTTTCAGTACATGTGACAGAAATCCATTGCTGCGATTGGACGGCTTGAGACCAAGAAAGAAGAAATCCTTCTCACCGTGTCACTGATTCTTTCATACAAGTCAAACGGACAAAAAGTTCCAGAATGCAAACAAATCTCCTCTCATGCACCAAAGCATGTAAAACCCGTTGCGTGTCTTCACATAAACGTCACATTTGAAATATTCTCTGATCAAGTAAATATTGCTCAGGAATGTGGTGTACAGCAGTCGTTCAGGGATTTTTGTGACAAAAAAAAAAAGTTGTAACAGTCTTGAGCAGACAAGCAGTTTTTTTTGTTATTTTTTTTTTTTTTAAGTACTTCTCGTGGTGTGGGGGGGGGGGGGAACATTTAGCTGCCACGAATATGGTGAAACTCGTGTCATGTGAAAGGAAATAAACAAGTGGACTACAACTAACATGGCCGTCCCTCCCTGCGCAGAAGCCCTGAGGACAAATCATAAAAATAAAAATTCTTGATTCTCAAGGGAACACTTCCTGGTTCCTTGTGGTCTCCATAGCAACAAGGATGACCAAACAAACAAAACAAACTATCACAGTTCTTGAAATCGTCCAGTTTTAAAGGAAGGAGAAAAAAGAAGCAGGGAAAAAAAAAAAAAGGTCCAGTGAGTACAGCAGGGCTAAACTAAGCTAAGCTAGTTACAATCGTAAACAAAGTCATAGTTGCTAGGCTCTTTGGGAATGGGGGGCGGCGCTTCGGGGATCTGGATGTTCTCCAGGTCCAGTAGGCGGAGCTTCATCTCCATGGAGAGCAGCGTGTCCATGTCGGATTTGGTGTAGTCGCTGGTCATCTCCTTGCCGAGGAGCGCGTTCAGACCGTCCGTCCACACACTGGTGACGGGTTCAAGGACAAAGAGTCAACAACTGACGACCAACATGATGTCAACTGAGAAACAAAAGAGGACAATATTGCAAAATACATGCCAATACAACGAGCAGCTCAATTGAAATGACTTTGCAGCCCACTAGATGGCGCCGTGGCACAATGGTTAAGAATCACTGCAGTTGAGGATGACAGCTGCCATTAGCCATTGTACACAATTAGCATCCTCTATTTTCCATTCTCCGTAAGCTGCTGCCAG
>NC_141257.1:3136904-3139404 GCF_054856555.1 Leptonotus elevatus | reverse complement strand
GTCCGGCTTTTATTACCATGACGACCAGGGAACTAGAGAGAGTTGTTAAAAAAAAAAAAAAAAAAATGCTCATAGAGAAAATATGTTTAACTTGTGAAACTTATGAACCAAACCAGGTTTACACTTTTGGAATTGTACATTGCAAGTGTGTAAATGCCAAGAGTCTCACAACCTTGGCATGTGCAAGCAGGCATCCCAACATCAACAAAAACAAACTCAAGGTCTCCTCCTACATACAAGCATTGCCTCTGTGCTGACTGGGAGAATGTGACGTACCCATGCCAGTCAAGGTCCACCACGAACACGAGGAGTCCTTTTTTTAAACTGCACTGGCAGTACAGAATGTACAAAATACAAAAAAAAATATAAAAAAATGGGTTGCTGTAACTAGAGTTGTAGAGGCAGTGATTAGTGGTAACAAGTGTGTAGCGCTGTACTGCACCCTGCTGGTCAAAAGATGTTAGTACAGATATACGCATGCCAAAAATACATACATTATTCATCATTAATATAGTAATGTTCTTTTGTGCCACCATAAAAGGTAATAGGTGATATAGCAAAGAACAACAAAGATGTTTTAAAATTAAACAATAAATGTTAAGTTATTTTCATGTGCACTCTTTTTCACGCGCCTCGACAGTCAAAAAGTTTGTTCATTGGTGTGTCTCGTGTCTACTTTGGGACTTACTTTTGTCCCGTCTTTACTCCCGTGCGGCCGCCATCTTGCCGCACGTGCTGATGAATCCATTCGTGACCCGCGCACACCTGTCTCCTAATGAGCTGCGGGCTACCAATCAAAACAAATGTACCCGCATCCAATCCATCTTCACTTCTGTCAGTGGAGCTGAATTCAAGACAGCCATCTTTATTACACAAACAACAAAAACCCGCACAGTTCAATTCCCAAGTAGAAAACCATCAGGTGTGTCATTTACGACAGCAAAAATAAAACAACCAAAAACAAGTCACTAAATGCTGGCCAGCATTAAAAACGAACCAAAACAAAGAGCAAGGACGGCGCCGCAACCGCTGTGGAGTCCCTCGAGTCCTGCAAGAAGCCAAACGTCACCATGAGGAAGGACAACAAACGCCAACAACATTTACAGATTTACTCGTGCGCGCGCTCACCAACCTAACAGAAGGCCACGAGTGCGGCCGCCATCTTGCCGTAAATGGCGAACAATCCAATCAACGCGCACCTCTGGCTTTATAAACTGCAGACCTGCGGTCATCGGCCATCTTCCACTTTTGCACACGAGCGCCGCCTACTGGCCTGTCATCCGGACTGCAAAAGGGTTGCTTTTCTCTTTTCCTGCCACAAAAATAAAAGTCAATCACAACCAAAGTTATTTTCTATTAAATTTTTTTATTAATTAAATTGTTAGGATCGTTACCAACAGTGTTCGGGTTCGGGTTAGGGTTCGGGGTTAGGGGTTTAGCATGTACATTTGTCACCTCTGCTGGTCGCAGCCAAAAAAGTGCACGTTATTTTGCATGTCTGTCATTCATCATCCATGAACACGACTGCATTTGAATGTTGCTCGAATTTCTTTGGATGCGACTTGGTGTCAAAAGTTTGACAACCACCGTTCGGGAGGATCAGGAAGCAAAACCAGCTTTCAGTACATGTGACAGAAATCCATTGCTGCGATTGGACGGCTTGAGACCAAGAAAGAAGAAATCCTTCTCACCGTGTCACTGATTCTTTCATACAAGTCAAACGGACAAAAAGTTCCAGAATGCAAACAAATCTCCTCTCATGCACCAAAGCATGTAAAACCCGTTGCGTGTCTTCACATAAACGTCACATTTGAAATATTCTCTGATCAAGTAAATATTGCTCAGGAATGTGGTGTACAGCAGTCGTTCAGGGATTTTTGTGACAAAAAAAAAAAGTTGTAACAGTCTTGAGCAGACAAGCAGTTTTTTTTGTTATTTTTTTTTTTTTTAAGTACTTCTCGTGGTGTGGGGGGGGGGGGGGGAACATTTAGCTGCCACGAATATGGTGAAACTCGTGTCATGTGAAAGGAAATAAACAAGTGGACTACAACTAACATGGCCGTCCCTCCCTGCGCAGAAGCCCTGAGGACAAATCATAAAAATAAAAATTCTTGATTCTCAAGGGAACACTTCCTGGTTCCTTGTGGTCTCCATAGCAACAAGGATGACCAAACAAACAAAACAAACTATCACAGTTCTTGAAATCGTCCAGTTTTAAAGGAAGGAGAAAAAAGAAGCAGGGAAAAAAAAAAAAAGGTCCAGTGAGTACAGCAGGGCTAAACTAAGCTAAGCTAGTTACAATCGTAAACAAAGTCATAGTTGCTAGGCTCTTTGGGAATGGGGGGCGGCGCTTCGGGGATCTGGATGTTCTCCAGGTCCAGTAGGCGGAGCTTCATCTCCATGGAGAGCAGCGTGTCCATGTCGGATTTGGTGTAGTCGCTGGTCATCTCCTTGCCGAGGAGCGCGTTCAGACCGTCCGTCCACACACTGGTGACGGGTT
>NC_141257.1:3124404-3134404 GCF_054856555.1 Leptonotus elevatus | reverse complement strand
TTCACAAGTCATGTCTGGAGAAACTTGGTGTGAAGAATTTACATATAGGCCATAATACTGCTGGGTCAACAGAGAGTCCGGCTTTTATTACCATGACGACCAGGGAACTAGAGAGAGTTGTTAAAAAAAAAAAAAAAAAAATGCTCATAGAGAAAATATGTTTAACTTGTGAAACTTATGAACCAAACCAGGTTTACACTTTTGGAATTGTACATTGCAAGTGTGTAAATGCCAAGAGTCTCACAACCTTGGCATGTGCAAGCAGGCATCCCAACATCAACAAAAACAAACTCAAGGTCTCCTCCTACATACAAGCATTGCCTCTGTGCTGACTGGGAGAATGTGACGTACCCATGCCAGTCAAGGTCCACCACGAACACGAGGAGTCCTTTTTTTAAACTGCACTGGCAGTACAGAATGTACAAAATACAAAAAAAAATATAAAAAAATGGGTTGCTGTAACTAGAGTTGTAGAGGCAGTGATTAGTGGTAACAAGTGTGTAGCGCTGTACTGCACCCTGCTGGTCAAAAGATGTTAGTACAGATATACGCATGCCAAAAATACATACATTATTCATCATTAATATAGTAATGTTCTTTTGTGCCACCATAAAAGGTAATAGGTGATATAGCAAAGAACAACAAAGATGTTTTAAAATTAAACAATAAATGTTAAGTTATTTTCATGTGCACTCTTTTTCACGCGCCTCGACAGTCAAAAAGTTTGTTCATTGGTGTGTCTCGTGTCTACTTTGGGACTTACTTTTGTCCCGTCTTTACTCCCGTGCGGCCGCCATCTTGCCGCACGTGCTGATGAATCCATTCGTGACCCGCGCACACCTGTCTCCTAATGAGCTGCGGGCTACCAATCAAAACAAATGTACCCGCATCCAATCCATCTTCACTTCTGTCAGTGGAGCTGAATTCAAGACAGCCATCTTTATTACACAAACAACAAAAACCCGCACAGTTCAATTCCCAAGTAGAAAACCATCAGGTGTGTCATTTACGACAGCAAAAATAAAACAACCAAAAACAAGTCACTAAATGCTGGCCAGCATTAAAAACGAACCAAAACAAAGAGCAAGGACGGCGCCGCAACCGCTGTGGAGTCCCTCGAGTCCTGCAAGAAGCCAAACGTCACCATGAGGAAGGACAACAAACGCCAACAACATTTACAGATTTACTCGTGCGCGCGCTCACCAACCTAACAGAAGGCCACGAGTGCGGCCGCCATCTTGCCGTAAATGGCGAACAATCCAATCAACGCGCACCTCTGGCTTTATAAACTGCAGACCTGCGGTCATCGGCCATCTTCCACTTTTGCACACGAGCGCCGCCTACTGGCCTGTCATCCGGACTGCAAAAGGGTTGCTTTTCTCTTTTCCTGCCACAAAAATAAAAGTCAATCACAACCAAAGTTATTTTCTATTAAATTTTTTTATTAATTAAATTGTTAGGATCGTTACCAACAGTGTTCGGGTTCGGGTTAGGGTTCGGGGTTAGGGGTTTAGCATGTACATTTGTCACCTCTGCTGGTCGCAGCCAAAAAAGTGCACGTTATTTTGCATGTCTGTCATTCATCATCCATGAACACGACTGCATTTGAATGTTGCTCGAATTTCTTTGGATGCGACTTGGTGTCAAAAGTTTGACAACCACCGTTCGGGAGGATCAGGAAGCAAAACCAGCTTTCAGTACATGTGACAGAAATCCATTGCTGCGATTGGACGGCTTGAGACCAAGAAAGAAGAAATCCTTCTCACCGTGTCACTGATTCTTTCATACAAGTCAAACGGACAAAAAGTTCCAGAATGCAAACAAATCTCCTCTCATGCACCAAAGCATGTAAAACCCGTTGCGTGTCTTCACATAAACGTCACATTTGAAATATTCTCTGATCAAGTAAATATTGCTCAGGAATGTGGTGTACAGCAGTCGTTCAGGGATTTTTGTGACAAAAAAAAAAAGTTGTAACAGTCTTGAGCAGACAAGCAGTTTTTTTTGTTATTTTTTTTTTTTTTTAAGTACTTCTCGTGGTGTGGGGGGGGGGGGGGGGAACATTTAGCTGCCACGAATATGGTGAAACTCGTGTCATGTGAAAGGAAATAAACAAGTGGACTACAACTAACATGGCCGTCCCTCCCTGCGCAGAAGCCCTGAGGACAAATCATAAAAATAAAAATTCTTGATTCTCAAGGGAACACTTCCTGGTTCCTTGTGGTCTCCATAGCAACAAGGATGACCAAACAAACAAAACAAACTATCACAGTTCTTGAAATCGTCCAGTTTTAAAGGAAGGAGAAAAAAGAAGCAGGGAAAAAAAAAAAAAGGTCCAGTGAGTACAGCAGGGCTAAACTAAGCTAAGCTAGTTACAATCGTAAACAAAGTCATAGTTGCTAGGCTCTTTGGGAATGGGGGGCGGCGCTTCGGGGATCTGGATGTTCTCCAGGTCCAGTAGGCGGAGCTTCATCTCCATGGAGAGCAGCGTGTCCATGTCGGATTTGGTGTAGTCGCTGGTCATCTCCTTGCCGAGGAGCGCGTTCAGACCGTCCGTCCACACACTGGTGACGGGTTCAAGGACAAAGAGTCAACAACTGACGACCAACATGATGTCAACTGAGAAACAAAAGAGGACAATATTGCAAAATACATGCCAATACAACGAGCAGCTCAATTGAAATGACTTTGCAGCCCACTAGATGGCGCCGTGGCACAATGGTTAAGAATCACTGCAGTTGAGGATGACAGCTGCCATTAGCCATTGTACACAATTAGCATCCTCTATTTTCCATTCTCCGTAAGCTGCTGCCAGGAGCTGCTATTGAGCTTTTTCTGCTTCTTTTTTAGCTTCCAACTGCTCCCAATTGCAGATAACGGGTGGCTAACGCTCGCTTTCAGCAGCTACGACCAGCTGCACTTTTAACTTCCTGTCACGTAGCCACTGTTAGCTTCTTATTAAAATTGTTATTATTCGTTTAACTTCAAATGTACAGAACATATTGTTGAACATTATATAGAAAAGGTAACAGACAAGCTTAGAAATCTCCTAAAACAACGCAATTTTATTTTATTTTTATTTTATTTTTAATTTATTTTTATTTTATTTTAATTTTATTTTTATTTTTATTTTTATTTTTATTTTTATTTTTATTTTTATTTTTATTTTTATTTTTATTTTATTTTTATTTTTATTTTATTTTTATTTTATTTTTATTTTTATTTTATTTTTATTTTATTTTTATTTTATTTTTATTTTATTTTATTTTATTTTATTTTTATTTTATTTTATTTTTATTTTTATTTTTATTTTAAATTTAATTTAATTTTATTTTATTTTTAATTTAATTTTATTTAATTTTATTTTAAATTTAATTTTATTTTAAATTTAATTTTAATTTTATTTTATTTTATTTTATTTTAAATTTAATTTCATTTTATTTTAAATTAAATTTAATTTTATTTTAAATTTAATTTTATTTTAAATTTAATTTTATTTTAAATTTAATTTAATTTAATTTAATTTTATTTTAAATGTAATTTAATTTTATTTTAAATTTAATTTTATTTTATTTTAAATTTAATTTAATTTTATTTTAAATTTAATTTTATTTTATTTTATTTTAAATTTAATTTTTATTTTATTTTAAATTTAATTTTTATTTTAAATTTAATTTTATTTTATTTTATTTTATTTTAAATTTAATTTAATTTAATTTAATTTTATTTTAAATTTAATTTTATTTTAAATTTAATTTAATTTAATTTAATTTTATTTTAAATGTAATTTAATTTTATTTTAAATTTAATTTTATTTTATTTTAAATTTAATTTAATTTAATTTAATTTTATTTTAAATTTAATTTAATTTTATTTTATTTTAAATTTTATTTTTATTTTAAATTTAATTTAATTTTATTTTAAATTTAATTTTATTTTATTTTAAATTTAATTTAATTTAATTTTATTTTAAATTTAATTTAATTTAATTTAATTTTATTTTAAATTTAATTTAATTTAATTTAATTTTATTTTAAATGTAATTTAATTTTATTTTAAATTAAATTTAATTTTATTTTAAATTTAATTTAATTTTATTTTAAATTTAATTTTATTTTATTTTAATTTTATTTTAAATTTAATTTTATTTTAAATTTAATTTTATTTTATTTTATTTAAAATTTAATTTTATTTTAAATTTAATTTTATTTTATTTCAAAAAAAAATAAAATTAAATTAAATTTAAAATAAAATAAAATTAAATTAAATTTTAAATAAAATTAAATTTTAAATAAAATTAAATTAAATTAAATTTTAAATAAAATAAAATAAAATTAAATTTAAAATAAAAATTAAATTTAAAATAAAATAAAATTAAATTTAAAATAAAATTAAATTTAATTTAAAATAAAATAAAATTAAATTTAAAATAAAATAAAATTATATTTAAAATAAAATAAAATAAAATTAAATTAAATTAAATTTAAAATAAAATAAAATTAAATTAAATTTAAAATAAAATAAAATAAAATTTAAAATAAAATAAAATTATATTTAAAATAAAATAAAATTACATTTAAAATAAAATTAAATTAAATTAAATTAAATTTAAAATAAAATTAAATTTAAAATAAAATTAAAATAAAATTAAATTAAATTTAAAATAAAATAAAATTAAATTTAAAATAAAATTAAATTACATTTAAAATAAAATTAAATTAAATTAAATTAAATTTAAAATAAAATTAAATTAAATTAAATTTAAAATAAAATTAAATTAAATTAAATTAAATTAAATTTAAAATAAAATAAAATTAAATTTAAAATAAAATTAAATTACATTTAAAATAAAATTAAATTAAATTAAATTAAATTTAAAATTAAATTAAATTTAAAATAAAATTAAATTTAAAATAAAATTAAATTAAATTAAATTAAATTTAAAATAAAATAAAATTAAATTAAATTTTAAATAATAGTGAGCACCCACTTGTGGAGATGTTAGCCAACGCTAATCTGTGTATCAACCAAATCTCACTTTCGGATTTGATATTATAGTCTTAGTCTGTGTAGTCCAGTAGTTGCTTGAAATTGGCAAATTTTCACAAGTCATGTCTGGAGAAACTTGGTGTGAAGAATTTACATATAGGCCATAATACTGCTGGGTCAACAGAGAGTCCGGCTTTTATTACCATGACGACCAGGGAACTAGAGAGAGTTGTTAAAAAAAAAAAAAAAAAAATGCTCATAGAGAAAATATGTTTAACTTGTGAAACTTATGAACCAAACCAGGTTTACACTTTTGGAATTGTACATTGCAAGTGTGTAAATGCCAAGAGTCTCACAACCTTGGCATGTGCAAGCAGGCATCCCAACATCAACAAAAACAAACTCAAGGTCTCCTCCTACATACAAGCATTGCCTCTGTGCTGACTGGGAGAATGTGACGTACCCATGCCAGTCAAGGTCCACCACGAACACGAGGAGTCCTTTTTTTAAACTGCACTGGCAGTACAGAATGTACAAAATACAAAAAAAAATATAAAAAAATGGGTTGCTGTAACTAGAGTTGTAGAGGCAGTGATTAGTGGTAACAAGTGTGTAGCGCTGTACTGCACCCTGCTGGTCAAAAGATGTTAGTACAGATATACGCATGCCAAAAATACATACATTATTCATCATTAATATAGTAATGTTCTTTTGTGCCACCATAAAAGGTAATAGGTGATATAGCAAAGAACAACAAAGATGTTTTAAAATTAAACAATAAATGTTAAGTTATTTTCATGTGCACTCTTTTTCACGCGCCTCGACAGTCAAAAAGTTTGTTCATTGGTGTGTCTCGTGTCTACTTTGGGACTTACTTTTGTCCCGTCTTTACTCCCGTGCGGCCGCCATCTTGCCGCACGTGCTGATGAATCCATTCGTGACCCGCGCACACCTGTCTCCTAATGAGCTGCGGGCTACCAATCAAAACAAATGTACCCGCATCCAATCCATCTTCACTTCTGTCAGTGGAGCTGAATTCAAGACAGCCATCTTTATTACACAAACAACAAAAACCCGCACAGTTCAATTCCCAAGTAGAAAACCATCAGGTGTGTCATTTACGACAGCAAAAATAAAACAACCAAAAACAAGTCACTAAATGCTGGCCAGCATTAAAAACGAACCAAAACAAAGAGCAAGGACGGCGCCGCAACCGCTGTGGAGTCCCTCGAGTCCTGCAAGAAGCCAAACGTCACCATGAGGAAGGACAACAAACGCCAACAACATTTACAGATTTACTCGTGCGCGCGCTCACCAACCTAACAGAAGGCCACGAGTGCGGCCGCCATCTTGCCGTAAATGGCGAACAATCCAATCAACGCGCACCTCTGGCTTTATAAACTGCAGACCTGCGGTCATCGGCCATCTTCCACTTTTGCACACGAGCGCCGCCTAC
Source organism: Leptonotus elevatus (assembly GCF_054856555.1). Classification (NCBI taxonomy): domain Eukaryota; kingdom Metazoa; phylum Chordata; class Actinopteri; order Syngnathiformes; family Syngnathidae; genus Leptonotus; species Leptonotus elevatus. The sequence goes on along the minus strand of NC_141257.1, from coordinate 3,127,959 downwards.
TGGCCTGTCATCCGGACTGCAAAAGGGTTGCTTTTCTCTTTTCCTGCCACAAAAATAAAAGTCAATCACAACCAAAGTTATTTTCTATTAAATTTTTTTATTAATTAAATTGTTAGGATCGTTACCAACAGTGTTCGGGTTCGGGTTAGGGTTCGGGGTTAGGGGTTTAGCATGTACATTTGTCACCTCTGCTGGTCGCAGCCAAAAAAGTGCACGTTATTTTGCATGTCTGTCATTCATCATCCATGAACACGACTGCATTTGAATGTTGCTCGAATTTCTTTGGATGCGACTTGGTGTCAAAAGTTTGACAACCACCGTTCGGGAGGATCAGGAAGCAAAACCAGCTTTCAGTACATGTGACAGAAATCCATTGCTGCGATTGGACGGCTTGAGACCAAGAAAGAAGAAATCCTTCTCACCGTGTCACTGATTCTTTCATACAAGTCAAACGGACAAAAAGTTCCAGAATGCAAACAAATCTCCTCTCATGCACCAAAGCATGTAAAACCCGTTGCGTGTCTTCACATAAACGTCACATTTGAAATATTCTCTGATCAAGTAAATATTGCTCAGGAATGTGGTGTACAGCAGTCGTTCAGGGATTTTTGTGACAAAAAAAAAAAGTTGTAACAGTCTTGAGCAGACAAGCAGTTTTTTTTGTTATTTTTTTTTTTTTTTAAGTACTTCTCGTGGTGTGGGGGGGGGGGGGAACATTTAGCTGCCACGAATATGGTGAAACTCGTGTCATGTGAAAGGAAATAAACAAGTGGACTACAACTAACATGGCCGTCCCTCCCTGCGCAGAAGCCCTGAGGACAAATCATAAAAATAAAAATTCTTGATTCTCAAGGGAACACTTCCTGGTTCCTTGTGGTCTCCATAGCAACAAGGATGACCAAACAAACAAAACAAACTATCACAGTTCTTGAAATCGTCCAGTTTTAAAGGAAGGAGAAAAAAGAAGCAGGGAAAAAAAAAAAAAGGTCCAGTGAGTACAGCAGGGCTAAACTAAGCTAAGCTAGTTACAATCGTAAACAAAGTCATAGTTGCTAGGCTCTTTGGGAATGGGGGGCGGCGCTTCGGGGATCTGGATGTTCTCCAGGTCCAGTAGGCGGAGCTTCATCTCCATGGAGAGCAGCGTGTCCATGTCGGATTTGGTGTAGTCGCTGGTCATCTCCTTGCCGAGGAGCGCGTTCAGACCGTCCGTCCACACACTGGTGACGGGTTCAAGGACAAAGAGTCAACAACTGACGACCAACATGATGTCAACTGAGAAACAAAAGAGGACAATATTGCAAAATACATGCCAATACAACGAGCAGCTCAATTGAAATGACTTTGCAGCCCACTAGATGGCGCCGTGGCACAATGGTTAAGAATCACTGCAGTTGAGGATGACAGCTGCCATTAGCCATTGTACACAATTAGCATCCTCTATTTTCCATTCTCCGTAAGCTGCTGCCAGGAGCTGCTATTGAGCTTTTTCTGCTTCTTTTTTAGCTTCCAACTGCTCCCAATTGCAGATAACGGGTGGCTAACGCTCGCTTTCAGCAGCTACGACCAGCTGCACTTTTAACTTCCTGTCACGTAGCCACTGTTAGCTTCTTATTAAAATTGTTATTATTCGTTTAACTTCAAATGTACAGAACATATTGTTGAACATTATATAGAAAAGGTAACAGACAAGCTTAGAAATCTCCTAAAACAACGCAATTTTATTTTATTTTTATTTTATTTTTAATTTATTTTTATTTTATTTTAATTTTATTTTTATTTTTATTTTTATTTTTATTTTTATTTTTATTTTTATTTTTATTTTTATTTTTATTTTATTTTTATTTTTATTTTATTTTTATTTTATTTTTATTTTATTTTTATTTTATTTTTATTTTATTTTTATTTTATTTTATTTTATTTTATTTTTATTTTATTTTATTTTTATTTTTATTTTTATTTTAAATTTAATTTAATTTTATTTTATTTTTAATTTAATTTTATTTAATTTTATTTTAAATTTAATTTTATTTTAAATTTAATTTTAATTTTATTTTATTTTATTTTATTTTAAATTTAATTTCATTTTATTTTAAATTAAATTTAATTTTATTTTAAATTTAATTTTATTTTAAATTTAATTTTATTTTAAATTTAATTTAATTTAATTTAATTTTATTTTAAATGTAATTTAATTTTATTTTAAATTTAATTTTATTTTATTTTAAATTTAATTTAATTTTATTTTAAATTTAATTTTATTTTATTTTATTTTAAATTTAATTTTTATTTTATTTTAAATTTAATTTTTATTTTAAATTTAATTTTATTTTATTTTATTTTATTTTAAATTTAATTTAATTTAATTTAATTTAATTTTATTTTAAATTTAATTTTATTTTAAATTTAATTTAATTTAATTTAATTTTATTTTAAATGTAATTTAATTTTATTTTAAATTTAATTTTATTTTATTTTAAATTTAATTTAATTTAATTTAATTTTATTTTAAATTTAATTTAATTTTATTTTATTTTAAATTTAATTTTTATTTTAAATTTAATTTAATTTTATTTTAAATTTAATTTTATTTTATTTTAAATTTAATTTAATTTAATTTTATTTTAAATTTAATTTAATTTAATTTAATTTTATTTTAAATTTAATTTAATTTAATTTAATTTAATTTTATTTTAAATGTAATTTAATTTTATTTTAAATTAAATTTAATTTTATTTTAAATTTAATTTAATTTTATTTTAAATTTAATTTTATTTTATTTTAATTTTATTTTAAATTTAATTTTATTTTAAATTTAATTTTATTTTATTTTATTTAAAATTTAATTTTATTTTAAATTTAATTTTATTTTATTTCAAAAAAAAATTAAATTAAATTAAATTTAAAATAAAATAAAATTAAATTAAATTTTAAATAAAATTAAATTTTAAATAAAATTAAATTAAATGAATAAATAAATAAATAAATAAATGCAAATAAAAATAAAAATAAAAATAATAATAAAAATAAAAATAATAATAATAATAATAATAAATGAATAAATAAATAAATAAATGCAAATAAAAATAATAAAAATAAAAATAATAATAATAAATGAATAAATAAATAAATAAATAAATGCAAATAAAAATTAAAAGTAAAAATGCAAATAAAAATAAAACACAAAATGCAAATAAAAAAAATAATAATAAAAATAAATAAATAAATAAAATAAAATAAAAATGCAAATAAAAATAAAAATAATAATAATAATAATAATAATAAATGAATAAATAAATAAATAAATAAATAAATGCAAATAAAAATAAAAATAAAAATGCAAATAAAAATGCAAATAAAAATAAAAATGCAAATAAAAATAAAATAAAAATTAAATAAAAATTAAATAAAATAAAATAAAAATAAAAATAAAATAAAATAAAATAAAAATAAAAATAAAATAAAATAAAAATAAAAATTAAATAAAAATTAAATAAAAATTAAATAAAAATTAAATAAAAACAAAATAAAATAAAATAAAAATAAAATAAAAATAAA
>NC_141257.1:3101904-3119404 GCF_054856555.1 Leptonotus elevatus | reverse complement strand
TAAAAATAATAATAATAATAATAATAATAAATGAATAAATAAATAAATAAATAAATGCAAATAAAAATAAAAATAAAAATGCAAATAAAAATAAAAATAATAATAATAATAATAATAATAATAATAAATGAATAAATAAATAAATAAATAAATGCAAATAAAAATAAAAATGCAAATAAAAATAAAAATAAAAATAAAAATGCAAATAAAAATAAAAATAAAAATGCAAATAAAAATGCAAATAAAAATAAAAATGCAAATAAAAATAAAAATAAAAATAAAAATAAAAATGCAAATAAAAATAAAAATGCAAATAAAAATAAAATTAAAATTAAAAATAATAATAATAATAATAATAATAAATGAATAAATAAAATATATATTTTTTTTTCTCAAGAGTATTTTTTTTGGGGGGGGGTTGTTTAATTTAGTCAGCAATTTATGAATTCATGCAAAGTAAAATTCATATTGTTCATTTAATTCAAATGAGGGCACAAATGGAATCAGATGGACTCATCATGTCACGTGCACGGTACACTTTTTGGAGTTAAATCAACAATGAGAATGAGAATTTAGAATGTAGACTGTAAAAAAAGAGGAAAAAAATGCTTATGTTGAACATGCAAAGTAAGACTTTTGGAGAGAAAGGATCCAATTATTGAGTGCAAGAAGACAAAAATAACTTAAAGTAATGAGTAACAATACAAATCCAACAACTCAACAGCAAAGTGTTGCCACAGTTAAATTGAAAAAATAGCTTTGCTACTTTACTGATGACTTGATTCTAAAAGTAACTAAGTTAGATTACACACACACAAACAATGCTACACGAGCAACACAAGGAAAATACAACTCAACACCTGTGTTTCCATTGTTACCCCCCCAAAAAAGTAACTTACCTTTACTTTTAAAAGTTACTTTACAGATGACTGGCTTTAAAAGTAATGTAGTTGCTTTTCTACTGATTACTTGATTCTAAAAGTAACTAAGTTAGATTACACACACAAACAATGCTACACGGGCAACACAAGGAAAATACAACTCAACACCTGTGTTTCCATTGTTACCCCCCCAAAAAAGTAACTTACCTTTACTTTTAAAAGTTACTTTACAGATTACTGGCTTTAAAAGTAATGTAGTTGCTTTACTGCTGATGACTTGATTTTAAAAGTAACTCAATTGCGTTACACACACAAACAACATAGAGACAATACACAGATACAAATGTTACACAACTCAACACACGAACCCAACACAACACAACACACACACACAGGTGTCATGATTGTGTTTACCCTCGTCCTCATTTGTATTCGTGTCTGCTGTGCGTTGAGTTATGAGGCCCCTCCCACAAGGAGCACTCGACTATTAAACAGAGATGCGGTCCAGCCTCCAACACACTCGCGCGCAGACGGGAAACATCCCACAGGATGCGTGTATCTTGTTACACACTTTGCTAGCAAACATGGCAGCAGTTTACCTTCGTAAGCTGCCGTAGTGCTGTTTCCATGGTGACACGAGCATGAGTCATGGCCCTTATCTGCAAAAAAAGATATGAACATATGTTGATTATTGTGGCCAGGAAGCATATGAAAGTCAGCATTCTGCGGTCAGTGAGTTCTCTTGGTCCACTGGCTCTTCTTACCTGACCTATCCGTGTTTTGTTTTATGCTCTGCTTCTCCCGTGACCTCCCGCTTGAGGACGGCCAATATGCAACATTGCAACAAGTGTCCATTCTACTTGCATTTTTATCGTCTTTGGCATCGCTTCAAACTGGCTTCAGTCTTCATGTAAGGTGACCTGCTGACTTTGCATGTCCAATAATGACATTGAATCCCAATTTAGATAATATAGCTCCCTCTGGTGGAGGACTTCATTAGTTTGTGTCATTTTAAATCAGATATAAAGTAAAAGGTGTTTACTGTATGTTTTATTGCAAGGCAACTTGGAAACGTCAAAAATAATTTCAATTTGTCAGTTCTCAAAAGTACTAACAGAGATTTTCTTCTTCTTTTTTTTACACTACAGTATGTTATATTATTCTCAACGTGGGGTACAAGTAGTATGGGAGCGCCCTCTAGTGGTACACCAAAGAATCACTCGATCAAATGTTAGAATTTCATTTCAATGGATTCACAATTAATATCTTATGATGGTTTCCTTTACAACACATATGTATGACTTTGGTGTGTACTGCATTTTTTTATTAATAATTATTAGGATGTTCCATACCATTATTTTTCAGACCGATACCAGCGTGAGTACTCAACTCTTGAGTAGTCACCGTTACCAATACCGCTAGTATTTTTAATACATAAAATTTGCTGCAAATAACAATGACATCATTTTAAAGAGAGACCTGTATAAATATATTTAAAAAAAAATAGCATTTTTCCTAAAAATGACATTAAATTAATTGCAAGAATTTTGTTTTTGTAATTTCTAGTTCCTGATCATAATGGGTACCGGTACTCATTGATCCATAATAATAATAATAATAATTATTATTATTGTTGTTGTTTATTTATTTATAGCCATATTTAAGTGCAGTGTAGTGGCTTACAATTATATTAAATACATTTAGGAGGAATAAAACATCTGCTTGTTGTATGTGCGGCATTCATTGAAAACATACTTTTATTTTGGCTATTTAGGTTGGTACTTGGACAGCCAAATATTTTTGAGTTGGTACTTGATGTAAAAAAAAAAAAAACTAAAAAAATACATAGAGAACCACTTTTAGAGTAAAAACAAATGACGGTCATAACTCAGCAACATAAAATGCCAACAAAGCCGATTAGCAAGATTGAATTGCTCTTTATGATGTGCTAACTAGTTTGTGATTTATGACTTCTTTAAAGTTGCACTTAAATCAGGCTATTAAAAAATCATTAGTTTGCCTTGTCGAAATGCTTAAAAATACATTTCCGCCATCATGTTAATTGTTTATCATTTGTACTTGCTGGTGTTTGAAATGAGCATCATGTTACGCCATGATTATGCAGCAAAATGCTGTTCTCTTGCTGCGGAATGGCAAATCAAAAGCATTTGGAAGCAAAGTCTCCCCTCTGCTCCTGTCCCCCAAGACCAGATGGCGTCTCTTTAAACCTTCTCATGAATATTGATATCAGGGGTGGAGTGAAAGGGGGGGGGGGGGCTTCACTTGCTTGATTTCATTAGGAAAAGCTGCAACACTTGGAAAGAAAGAGAGACTTTTCGGAGTTTGAACTGCAAGAGTAAGACAAAAATGGCGGATTGAGATGAGAAAGTGTGTCAGGTCAGGTGACGGGCAGGTGCAAGAGTTAATCCGCTGGCATGACTCCCATTTTTAAAGCAGCTCTCACCCGAGTTTGAACAGTCTGCCAAGGCCCGGGGTGGAACCGTGGGCGAACATCTTGCACCCTTCAACTGGTACAGACCCCCAAAATACGAGGAGCAAGCTTTGCCATAAACACTGACGTCTTTCTGCACAGTCATCCCCTAGGCACGATCGTTGGAGGTGAGTCAGGAAACGGGAGCAGCCGGATGATGCCATTGAAAGCTATTTATAAATCAAACAAGAAGGCAGGAGCCGCAGGGGCTAAAAGGCCAGACGAGAGGAGATGCGAAGGAGGAGAGATTGACGGCGGCCTGCGGGAAAGTGATGCGAGGAGACAAGAGGGTGATACAGGAGCATCCCTTTGAATTGCCACTGGAAGGCTCGCAAACATCCGCTGCCCGCTAACATGAAAATAATGAGACAAAGCAGACAGGCTGAAGGCGACATGGCTACAATTAGTGACAACTGAATGCGTGTACTACGGCATGACCACCAAGGACTATGCCACATAGGAAAATGATCCATTTCATGACAGGAAAAAGTCAAAATATTTTGTAAAATAGCCGTTTTAAAACAATTAACATTACGAAATGCTTTTTTCAGATCGATACCACACTTGCGTGGTGGTCACAGACACCGATACCAAGTACTGATACCACTAGTACATTTAATACATACAATAACAAATCATTTGAAAGAAAGACCAATATAACCCCAATAAAAAAAAATCTTGAAAATTGCATGAAATTATTGGACATTTTCTATTTTTCTGAATTCTAGTTCCTGATCGTAAAATGGCCACAAGACATCAAGGTATTGGATTTATTATTATACATTGATAAAGCAACAAATGTGTAACTTGAGAAAAACAATTATTTTACAAGAAGTAATAATAATACAAAATAGATAGCATTTTTACATTTTAAATTGAAAATGCAGTTGAAATATGCATGAAAATTTGTAACATTACCACAAAATTATTAATTCCATTAAGGCGCAATATATAAGTAAGTGATTTTTTATTTTATTTTGCAATAAGTTGTTACTACTACTAAAAAAAAAGATCAAGTTTTACAACAGTAAAATAAATAATAAAATTAAAGAATCAAATTATGTGAATAAGTAATTTGCCACGTTATACAAAGATTTTTTTTTAATTTTCACAAAAATAAAAGGTACAATTTTATGAGCTCAAATCTGTACATTATGAATGAGAATGTGATAGTAATATTGTGAATAATGTGTAAATGTGAGAAAAGTCCTAATTTTATAAAAAATAAATAAAGTATTCCTTTAGGGAGAAAAAGTTGTAATTTTATGATAATAAAGTCTCAAACTAAGTAAAAAATTCAGAGCAAAAAAATATATATATCACACAATTCACATCATAATATTACGAGAATTAAATTACAAAGTAATAAGAATTAAATCCGAATTTTATGAGAATGTGATAATACTTAAAAGGTACAACAATACATTCACAATACTATAAAAACATTCATTTGGGATCCCTTTTTCTCACGACATTCTGTTTTTGTTCCAAGCCCCACAAAATATCAACATAATCAGCTCAACCTGGGGGGGGCTGAGTGCATGCATAGACACGTGTCTGTATACTGAGGGTCGTGGGGGTGGATGTTGCCTGAAAGCCAAACTTTGACAGCTGAGGGGTAAGCGGGGGGTCCTTTATTTGACAATAAAGCATTGCAATGGAGGGAGCGGGAGAGGGAGAGGAGGTAGGGGGAGGGAGGTTGGCGGGTATCGGACTCAGGGATAAGGCAGCTGGGGCGGTAGCAGGTTTTATTGTGCGCTCATCCTTCCACAGTTAAGGCGGACTGATCAAGGAGGAGGGAGTTTGTTATGACCCCTTCTTCTTTGGGTTCCAAAACTTTCTTAAGATTCTTTTATAAATTTCACCAGAGACAAGTAGAAGACTTCTTGTACTTTGAGTCTAGTTTTTTTTTGGGGGGGGGGGGGGGGAAGGATCTGCCATGGTGCCGGTGTAGGGATGGTGGTTTATCTGAGGAAGAGTATCCACTCCCTGCTGTCAGTCTTCAAGAAGAAGGGTGAGTGTTGTTTTTCTCACGAGATTGGCTTTAACTACGGTAATAAATCTTTGCGTCCATGCAAAGGTGATACAAATCCAAGTTGCGTCTACTGCACAAATTACCCCCAACGCGCAGACAAACTGCCGTCAATTTGGGGGGGTCTCTCTAATGAGATAAACGGCTTTACCGGCGCTCGTTTTAATCAACCAAAAGCCCTTAACCCCCTGCGCGAGTCTGCTAAATCTTAAGAGGCAGGGGGGGGGGGGGTCTCCTCTTTCATGTAATCCCACGATGACTCGTTTGGAACATTGCCTTGTGGAGGTATAAAGACCTTCTTTCTCAGCCTCTACGAAGATTACAACACAACTGACTGCCTCGCCTGCGCGAGTCTTCGAAGGCATACAGTACACACGCACACATTATTACCTAACCTGGGGGGGAGACAGAGATAACAAAAGGATAGAAAGGTGATAGCTAGCATTGACTTTCAGAGGAGACATTGTCCCATGTGAGTAAATAAAAGATATCAAGATGTGAATGAATTCAAGACAGACTCGACCATCGCGTTTCGGAGATAAAATGGACTGTGTCCAAGTTCCCACAAGGAAGACTCCTCAGCAGGGGGTCCAATCAAACCAAATGATCTAATCCCCCTGGGACGAGCACAGAATTACAGATACTGCGATTAGCCAGGCTGGAACATCTGCCCAGCTTCTGTTAACGGTGCGATGTCACATTCACAGCAGGTGGAAGCACACAGGGTTCACTGTAAAGCTGATAGGTTTTGGCAGCGAACACCTGTTGAGCAGGTTAGGTAGTCGCGACAATGGTGCTGCTTTCGGACTACGAATCATTTGAAGGATTGTTTGTTTGAAGTTTGATTGACTTTGATACCACCGATCACAACATATTATTCAGTAAACTGGAAAGGTATTTTATAAGGGGGGGCTTGGCTTGAGCTGGTTGCGGAGATACTTAAAAAAACAGGCAACAGTTTGTGCAAATAGAAATCGGAGTACAGGGACATTACATGCGGAGTACCACAGGGGTCAATATTAAGTCCAATGACATATGTAGAGCATCAAAATTGTTGAAGTTCATCTTGTTTGCTGATGATACAAATATGTTCTGTTCTGGGGAGAATTTGAAGTAGATTTATAAAGATGATTTAAACAGAAGTGAACTAAAGCGGTTTCATGACGGAGATCAAATATCCTGAAATTTAAGCAAAACTAAGATTGGGATGTTTGCAGGACAGAGAACTGACTACCATGCAGAGCTGGTATCAGTGGCATTAAACTCTTCCATGTATTTCTCAGCAGCTGGGCCCAAGGCCAACGACGAGCAGAAGAAGTTGGCAGTGCACTACTCGGCCTCACAACACTTCCAGGAGAATGTTTTCATCGAGGGCAATCGGCCTCAATACCTGGAGGACTTGCACTCGGAGGCTCAGGAGGGCTTGAAAATATTACAGCAGGAAGAAGGCCAGCAAGGTATCTAAAACAGACTTTTGACATATTGTGTTTATACTTGGGTAGATAATATGTGAGCGGATTGAGGTTAACGTGGCCTTATTGATTTGCTTTACACAAGAGCACGAGAGTGGAGTGAACTTTGCTGAAGATGAAAGCTGTGCTGTAAGTGCACTTAACACAAAATGCCCTCCTACCATTTTGTGTATTAAATCCAATTTGATGTACGTGTCGCACCCGCAGTCGTCAGACACAGCACATCCAGAAGAAGAAGAAGATGTTAACTCCAAAGATGAGGGGGGCTCTCTGGAGTCAAAATCCAACTCAGGGATTACTGATACCACAAGAACTTCTTCCATGTCGACCAGACCTGTGCTCACACGCCAAGGTAATGATAGTTTATAACGTTTAATCGTTCCAAAAACACAGTCAGTATCTCCATTCTGGACTATCTCTTTAGGTTCTACATTCAAGCCTCTGCATCCAGTGAAAAGGTTAGAAAAGAACAAGAAGAGGAACAGAAGGACTACGATTATGGGTATTCCAAACCAGGTCCAGAAGGAACTTGGTAGGTGATGAGTCCAAGAGGACACGTACTTGGTTATTTTTGTGTTAGACATGTCTTTGAAAGTCAGATGTCCCTTTCCACAGCATTGCACAGAGGCTCTACCTTCCAGCAGGTGGTTTCTACTCAGCTACCCAGTGTTATCATCATTCCAACTGTTGATGGAGGAACTCCAGTGATATCCAAGGAAGGAGCAAGGGTGCACCTGTCAGAGCTGGAAGTAAGTTCCACTACTGAATCTGCTCGGGGTTTTTTCACTTGATAAAGCTCATTTTACATCTCTTAAGCAGTTATCTGATGAAAAGCAGCAGATGAAATCACATCTTCAGGAAGTTTACAAGAACGACGAAACCTTCAACCACCAGGGATTTGGTACCCACCACTTTCGGTCATCTGTCATCAGACCCAAGTCTGTTGCAGTACCTGGAATGACTACCTTCACTTGCTCCAATCCTTTAATGAGTAGCTTCCTCTTGGAACCCCAAGTAAGGAAACAACATGAAGATATTACTGTATGGTGTCCAAGTTCACACAATTCAACACTTTTTTTTCCCCCCCTTCCCGCAGGGTCCAGTGATGTCCGTATCTCCTCAGGCAACCTACCTATCTACAATCATCCCAAACGCGGTGCTACCAGCCTCGGTTGAAATCATCGAGATAGACCGCGGCAGCCAAAGAGGCAACAGTGCCAACCATGGCGGCAGTGCCCACACAGTAAGCAAAAGCAGCCTGGCCTCGGTGGATTCGTCAGCCAGCCCCTTTCTCTCCAGAAAATCAGATGGTGACGGCTCCCAAACAGATAGTTCCTATAGCAATTGAACAACACAGGGTACCACACACAGGGTGGATCTCAATCTGCAGGAAAGTTGGGTGGATTCTCCAGGGGACCAAGAACTCACCGGCCGCCAGACTTCAGTGAATCACATTAGTAATAGAGAACATATAGCAAAGAACAAAGATTCTGAGCCTGTCACAGCATGTACCAGTGGGGACGACATAAAGATTAAACGGAATTCCACTCGAAGTCTCTCCATTATCAAGACCAAGCTACCCCCAGCACCTCCACGAAGGTCAAATTCGCTTCATAACAATAAGATGCGGACTATTTCCAAAGGTCAGACGGCGAGCAAAGATGCAAATGTTTCTGCTTCTCAAGGGGTATCAAATGCTACAGGAAGTACAGCAACAACGGAGGAATATAAATCAGTCACTGTGGAAACAAGTACGGTTCTGGATCCTGTATCTAACATTGCAGAATCCGACTCCCATGGTTTAAGCCCCACTCGGGCTTCTTCTGGTGAAGCAAGAAAGGCAGGAGAGCCAATCTCAGAATTCAACCCCTTACCACAGAAAAATCCCTCGGAAGGGGAGAAATTTGAACGAACCATGTCGCCTTCTAGCGGCTATTCCAGTCAAAGTGGCACCCCAACACTTTCCCCAAAGGAGATCACCCCAACTTCTCCAGATAAACACAAGATGAAACCGGTTAAGCCGGAGAGATCTGCGTCCCGGGCGTCATCCTCAGCCTCTCCTTCTTCATCACTTAGCTCCCTATCGTCTGGTACATCCGAGCCTGTCAATTCGGATGCTTCCAATTCTTGCACTTGTTTGCCCTCAGTTTCTACAAAAGAACTCACTTCACCATTACAAATGGAAGTCAAAGAACTGTGGAATGTCCCACCACCTCCCAAGGTCAAAGCACCGTGTCCTCCTCCGCCTGAAACATGGGCTCAAAACGGTCGCACCTTTACGCTCCTATGTGGTCCAAGTCCCCAAATCAGCAAAGTGTTCACGGAATCAACAAAGACACAGGAGAGTGTAGTTATACATGAAGGAAGTCAAACAGAAACCACTGAGCGGTGTTCTGAAACACAAACTCAAGACAAAGCAGAAGCATCAAAAATAAAATCAAAGGATGAGAAATTGATAAGTGTCATTTCTAGAGATGCCCATCAGGTTAAAGAAAGTACAGGATGTCCAGATGCAGGCGATACATTTTTAGCTAAGGGCAAGGTTGAAACAACACCAGAAGTAGAAGGACAAGAGAGCTGTAGCCTGACAAAGAATGACTGTGAAGTTTCCACAAAAAAAGAACCACCCCCAGTTATGAAGAAACCACAGGTGAGAGAAGACGGAATGTTGACAGCGAGACAACAAAGTGAAAGTTGTAAAATTGCCACAACTCCTGTCGATGACATTAAGGATGAGGTTGACACAAGTGAAATCCCATCAATACCAGCAAATTCTCCACATTCCCAAAACATTGATAAAAGCTCACCACCACCTTCTCCTCCGCCTACTTATCAGCCGACGCCACCTCTCTCAAGAAAGTCACCTCCCACCTCTGTATCAACTTCACCGGTTGAGTTAGATAGAGAACAGGAGGAGAGCCGCGTTGCAGAATCATCTTGGCCACCTCCTCCGCCTCCTTTAGAGGGAGACTCAATCTTTGAAGGAGGAGATGAGATAGAATTTCCTCTTCCGCCTCCACCTGATGTGACAGACAATATTCCAGCTGAGGACAGCTGTGCCACAGAGATGGATGCTTCCGACACACCAATTCCACCTTCAGAGGAATTTGAAAAAGCAATTCAGGACTCAAATGAAACCGAGACAACTACACCCCCAGAGCCGGTTTTACGTCAAATTGGAATTTGTGACAAGGAAGACGCAGAAGCTTCAGATGGAACAACGCAGAAAATGTCACCAGCTTTTAAAAGTCCATCATCTTCAACCAAAAGTCCCGCAGAAATCCAACCAACAGTCCCAGGAATAGCTTCTTCCAGTAGTTTCCTAAAACGACATTCTCTTGAGATTGAAAGTCACTCTACGTCCCCTTTACCAATGGAGAACCTTACAGCTGGCGTTGCCTTCAGAAGACCTCCCAGTACGGCGCACAGAGACACCAGGGCCAAGGAGTTTCTCGCCCGCCACAAAAGTGCACCTATCCCTAAAGAGGATGCTAACATACCTCTTGTCACCCCATCGTTACTACACATGGTCCGCCTACGTACCGTCAGTACGACTGAGGACGGTGTAGAAGCGCTTTCTGAGAACAGGTCAACAAACGAGGGAACTCTCTTACAGGAGAATTGTCAAGCCCCGTGCGTAGGGCAGCAAAACACTCCACCAAAGCCTACCCGCAAGTCACTTCAATCTCCCCCTCGGGCGGTGAGAACTTATGTGGCAGCAAACACTCCTTCCATGCGGTTACAAGAAGCCATTCGTATAAAAACCGCAGCACTGTCATCAAGAGAAGGTCTTCCATGCCGCCTGGGGATGCGACCATCCTACCACTGTGCAAGCCAACCGGGCATCTTGTCCCTCAAATCATCTGAAATATATGACACACAAAGGTTCCCAGTGTCGACTGCGAGCTTCCTTTTCTCCAGGAACACCAAACGGGTTGTTTCCGACACCAGCGCTGCCCCTTCGCCTGAAGATCAGGCTAAGCTTGGTTTAGCAGCCGAGCTCATGCGGTTCTCTGACCAAACGAATCCCGCTGCTTCCTCAAGTGTTGGGTTGAGGTCTGAACGGGTTCCACCGCCGGTAGCCAGGAAACCTTCGCAAGGCAGTGTCAGTTTTTCACAAGATCGTCCAACTAGGGCAGAGACCAATTTTCCTGCTGCAGATGCGATCGGAGCACAACAACATTCCAAGGGAATAGCGCTTCCTGAGACAAGTAAGGGGCAACAACAATATTTACAACCATACTCATTATTTGTATCTTGTAACTTTATAGCCAACGACAATGTTTCCAACTTCTCTTTTCTTCTAGCTACAAGAGTGACCGCAGACACGATTGAAACACTGTTTTAAAAGCACTTTGTGGTATTCACCAAGAAGAGCCACAGGAAAGCCTACAAGCAAGTAACGGCTGCGTAAATGGGACTATTAACTCATAAGAGTCGTGTTAGCCTGAAAAAAAGCCTTAGCCTGAAATGGCCTTCAAAACGTATTTATGCAAATCAATAGCTACCACTTTCTTATGATAGCTTTATTGTGGAGTATTTTTTTAAACTTCTGTCTGAATAAGCCCCTCCCTCAGGATAAACTGGTGTACATATAGGCTGAAATGTAAATATTGTGTGAGGGTGCCCCCCAGAGGCCGAATTAGGGAGCAATCACATCAGAATGTTCATGTACAGACCGGCCCAAGGATACTGTACATGGTTGTTTGTCACTAAAGGTTGATGAAGGCTAATAAAAGTTATTGTTTGAAGAACAGTATAGAAACAAATAATTCATCTGAGACAAAGGGAAAGAGTATATATATATATATAAATAAATGTGATAAAAAAAAAAAAAAGGTTGTGTTATTTAGAACAGAAGCACTTTTGTATAGCTACAGATGCTCAAACATTAAAATGCTTTTATCGGATCAATGTCATTTGTCTCTTGGCTGTAATAAAAGACACAATTTGAGATAAGTTTACAAAAAATTGCTAATGTTTATTTATGGTTATTTTCAATGAGTAGGTGATCAACAGTGAGTACTGAATAGAACTGGATCACGGTCACACCACGGACTTCATCCACAGTTTATTCCATGTCAGTTTTGATCACGGCAATATATGCTTGTATGGTTGCTTCATGCACATTGCGAGCCATGATGCAACTGCACAAATAAAACAGGAAACCGTCCACTGATAAAGTACGGAAGCACAGTTTGGCATATGTGTAAATGTAAGAGTGCGATATCTGGCAAATAATTTATGAATCGGAACAGGTCCCATGATCCCATCACGCTCCGAGAAACCATCCCTGTGTGTTCCCATGGCAACTGTTTGAATAAATGAACTCTTGCAATGTGGCTGGCAGGTGAAGGCGAGTACCTAACTGATATTTCCTCCTTTCAGAGTTTTACACGTGATCTGTCCTAGTTTGGTCAGCAGCATGTTGCCTTTCCACTGAGCCGCGCACTCCTCCTCTGAGATCTTCAGGTCAACCTGGAGAAGAAGACAAAATAGTGGTGGGGGGAAAAAAGAAATGATTTAAAAAAAAAAAAATTTTTTTTGAATATATAAATCAAGGGCAGCTTGTCGGTGGGGGAAAAAAAGAAATGATTAAAAAAAAAAAGTGTTTTTTTGAATATATAAATCAAGGGCAGCTTGTCTGTTTAACGAGACCCTAATGAGTATAAGCACTATAAAAAATTGATGGTCGCATGTAATCCTAAAAACCATACTTGTAATTTCTCCCACACTTTCTTCTTCGGGTTGAGTCTGTCATCAGGTTTGCCCGCCTCACATCCTTCCACATAGGCCCGGTCCCCTGGTGATGAACCCTCAGGGGGGTCAAGTGGCTCCACTCTCCTGGGCTCTCCTTCACTATAAACAAGCCAAACCCAAAACAAGGTTAGGAGAAGAAGGAACATGAGGGAGCTCGAAGCAGAAAGAAGCGTCGTACATGGAAGCACAGAGCAGCATGGCTTGCGACTCAACGCCGCGCATCTTCTGGGGTTTGAGGTTGCACAGCACCAGCACCATTCGGTCCTGCAAGTCCTCCTGGGAGATGTAGGCCACAAGTCCGCTGACCACCGTCCTGGGCTCGGCCTCGCCTACGTCGATCTTCTCCAAGTACAGCGAATCCGCGTCTGGATGCTTACAGTTGGGAGAGCACAGTAGAAAAATTTATATTCATAGACACACACAGTCGGCATGAGTGTTAAATGCTGTTTTATCAAAACTTTTTGTTATTATTTAAATTTAGGGCTGTCACATTTAATTTTTTTATCTTTATTATTTTAATCCACTAATATTGAATGTGAGTTGAATTAAGTGGATACAACGAATGATTTATTGTTTTTGGTGCATGAGCATTATTAAACACCCACCCAATTTCGCCAATTGTTAGCAATCACGATTAGCACTAGCGCAATAGCGATTATGATTTGAGATAAATAAAAACGAACTGTCATTTAGTTCACACATACATCATATTGATATTACACATGTACTAGTGTCTTAAAAATAAATTACAGATGACGCTTCAACAATAGCCCATGAGTAAAAGTGGAGACGAGCTGCCTCTTAGCTACAACGAGCTCAATAACTTCCTGTCCACTGCGTGCGTCTGCAAAAACGGTTCGTGTAGAAACATGGACGGCGGCGCAAACATGTTTCCGGCGCAGCTTCGAGGCCAACATTTTTAGTCGAATCATTTTTAAAGTCTTTTTTTCCATAAAAAAAAAAACAGAAGAAGAAAAGAAAGTACAAAATAATGAAAAAATATATAAACCTAACTTTCCAACGCCATCATGTTCTCGTTTTTTTTTCCTCATTAAAACACACACAAACACAAAAGACACATTTTTAAAGTCGACTTATCCGACTTTTAAATTAACCATTTCCAAACTAAAATGACGACATTTTAATAAAATGCAAGTCTTCATTGTAGTCAATTAACAACCTACCTTCTCCACACTGACAACCTTTCCCACCCTGATGTCCAGTTTGGATGGCGCCAACTCTTCGTCATCTCCTCCTGCCTTGGCGCCCTTTCCCGCTCCTTCTGCATGGACGGCGATGTTAACACAAAGCTAACCGACCTCCGTTGACATCACATCACACAACACTGACTCGTCTTTGTCGTGGGGTAGGCGGCGGCGGTCAGTTTGCGCAGTTCGGCCGACTCAAACTTCTTCCGGATCGGCTCCAGCAGCTCGTTGAGGGCCGCCTCCACGGAGGCCTTCAGATCTCCGGGGTGAATCCGCTAGTGAGAGATGGACTTGAGTCGTCATCTTAAGGAGAGACTGGATGAAGCGAGTCAAGAACTTACCTCCGCCGCAAAGTCCTTCTCCACTTCTTCAAATGCAGTGTACACTTGGTCGCCACCAAACTTGCCGTCTCTTTTGATGGAGAAACCTAAACACAGTCGGCCATTTTACACTTGTTTAGTAAATAGCGTGTTTAAAATGCAGCAAATACATAACGTGTCATGTGCTGTACCTCCACGAAGAGGGAAGAGCACAAATTTGACAAAGGAGAGAACCCCATTATTCTGGATGTTTCCAGGCTCACAGAAAACCTTTTTCAGCTTCTTCTTTAAGTCTTCCTTGGAGTCCAGCAGATCAACTTTCGAGTCCTTTCGCAGAAAAGCAGCGAGCGTTACAAATGAAATACACACAATGAGAAGTTCCGTCACACCCTTACTTCCTCTGAGGAGCTCATCTTGGCACCGGTCAGCCCTGGTACCATTGGGTTCATCAGATGGACGCGCTTGGCATAACCCATGGGGGGGAGATACTGCAGAAAAATGGGGATTTTCTTAAATGTATTTTTTATCCGGAGATCATGTTGAATTAGAAGAACCTAGCCTACACTAATGCGCTAATACTAAAGGTGTCAGGGAGACATGCAGCACCTTCTCGGCAAAAGTGAAGATCTTCCTTTGGTCCACTCCTCCAAATTGTGCATCCACCTTCAGGTACTCCTCATCCAGCGCCTGAGGAGTGACACTATTTCAGGAAATGTTTCCAGAATGGCATTCAGCACTTGTATGCTGATTAAAGAGCTGTATTCAATGAGTTATGCAATCTAATTATTTGACCTGCAGTCCTGGATACAGCAGACCACTCAGCAGAGCGTGCTCCACCTGCTTGACCACCTCTGCGCCAGCCTTTTTAGCGTCGTGCTCGGTCACCATGGAGGACAGGCGGTACACATCCAGAGTGTACTCTCTTATGGAAGGTTTATCGAGAAAAAAAATAGACATTGGTGCATTTCACATGAATGAAGAGTGCCCACATTTTACACTTGAGTACGTAAATTGTGAGTAAACTGAGGCATCCTCATGATTTCACTATTTTTGCTTGTTGGTATGCTATGAAAGTTTTCATACGTAAAATGGATGCTCTGGCTCAATAAAAGTTCGGAATCATTGCTCCGTGACTAACCTGCTGAGCTGGAAGTCAGTTCCTTTGACAAACTTCAGTTTTTTCAAAGGTACGCCGATGCTCTCCAACATGGCCTTAATAACCTCCTCGTAGTACTTCACCCGAAGCTCCAGCAGCTCCCAGGGAGCTTTCATATTATCCAGGAAGGCGTGCAAGTCCGCAAACAAAATGGTGACCTGAATGACCAAAGCAAAAACAGATATAAGTCTTTTGTAAGGAGATGGTTGGCAACTTTTAGCGCACACACCTCACATCCAGCTTTGAGGAAGTCGGCTATCTTGGACATGGGGACGAAGTAAGCCACATGCGGCTTGCCAGTGGTGGCGGTTCCCCAGTACACCTTCAGCTCCCTCTCCTGAAGGATCTGCTTCAGCTTGTCTTCTCCTAGCACCTCCTGCGGGAAAAAAAGTTGACGTCACGATCGCTGCCTCACTGTGTGATCATGCGCACCTGTGACCTACCTGCAGGTTCCTGGTGATAAGGTGCAGCTTCTCGTCAGGGCTTAACTGAGCTGCCATGGTGAAAGGCCTTCCAACTACAACCACATAGATGACAAATTATGGATAATTGATTGATTGATTTTTTTTTTTACTGCTTGAATAGTTGGCCATCCAGCAAATACAATATTAAACAACACACAACAGTGACACCTATGGACAATTTAGACTAGTATTCAGTTATTTTTCTTCAATTTGGTTTGAATGAATCTATTACAATTACAGTATGGCATTACGAATAACAAACTACTTTAATTACTGTTAATGTTGGATGATAGTGGTCGTAAATGAATAAGCAATATAATCAATTTACATTAAGAAGCATAAATACATTTCAGTCGTCAACATAATAAAATTCAGTTACACGATCTTAGCTAGCAATGACGTTAGCTAGCTGGCTAGCAACAACGCCATGTGCAACAACATGAAGCAAATATCGTTTCAGGTGGACAGCGCAAACCGTCTTGCTCATAATAATTTCAGTCTACCTATATGACATGTTAAATAAGCATACAATTATGCTGTACAGTCCATATAGTTTTACCTCAAGAGCTAAAGCGGTGTGAATAAAAAAACAGCCGGGTGGTGGAAACTGTCAGAAGATTGCATCAGCGATCGATTGGGTCCACTCTGAGGAAAAGCAATCGAAAGCCGAGCAAGTGATGCTCGACAATTGTTTTGTCTTGTTTTCAGTAATATTTAGTAAAACTATTAAAGTAAAACTGTGATCGGAGTTGTGTACGTGTTTTTTGCACTTATTGTTATCATGGCGTAACTATGTTTATTTATATAACACAGAAGGTGGACCAAAATAGTGTTTTGTAGTTGTTACTGCACAAACATGTATAAAGGAAGAAAGGAAGGAAATAACAAGACATGTCAGAGGTGGAAGGAATGAGTTAAGAAAGGGAAGGAAAGAAAAAGGTTGTCAAGGAAATAAATGTCTGAGGTGGAATGAAGTAAGGAACTATATAAGGAGGAAAAAAAAAATCAGGGAGGAATATATGGGGGGTCTGGGAGGCAGGTTGGAACAAATGGTCGGGGGAGTGTGTTTTAGCAAAGGAAAGATGCAAGAATAAAAAGCAACAGAGGGAAGTCAGGAAGTCCGAGGGAAGGGAGAAAAAAATCTCTACACATGTAAGGCCTAGAAGGCTCAATTTCTCAAAGAAAACTCAAGACAAACCTGAAAATACAACTGCCGTTTTACATTTAATAATCCCAAAAAGACACACCGAAATGTTCTACATTTACATAAATGTGACAATGAAATGATACAGATTAGTTTGAATGTCCAACGGGCTGTGGGAGATGATTACACTTCGGGGTCCAGGCGTGGAAGCACCGGGAGGATGAGGTTCCCAAACGCCGAGTCCTGGGTGATGAAGAAGCCGGTCGAGTGTCCGTGGGCGTGTTGCAGGGCGGCCTTCTGCTGGGCGGCGATGTGCTGCAGCTCCGCGCTGTCCTTCGCATCCTTCGTCGCGCCGCTTTTGCAGGCCAGCGCCGTGTTGGCTCCGGGCTCGGTTATGCACTGAGTCTGGAGCAGCCGCCGCTTCTCCTTGTCAAGCTCGGCCAGGATGGCTACGCGGGTCTTGCTGGGAAAGCCTGGAGGATTGGGGGTTGCGGCCATTTTAGCGTAGCAAGCATAGGGGAGTGAATGAGAATCAATAATACATTCCGATTCAACAATCCACACCGTTTGTT
>NC_141257.1:3076904-3096904 GCF_054856555.1 Leptonotus elevatus | reverse complement strand
TAAAAATAAAATAAAAATAAAAATTAAATAAAAATTAAATAAAAATAAAAATTAAATAAAAATTAAATAAAAATTAAATAAAATAAAATAAAAATAAAATAAAAATACAATAAAATAAAATAAAAAATAAAAAATAAAATAAAAATAAAAATAAAATTAAAATAAAAATTAAATAAAATAAAATACAATAAAATAAAAATAAAATAAAAATAAAAATTAAATAAAATAAAATAAAAATAAAATAAAAATAAAATAAAATAAAAATAAAATAAAAATAAAATAAAAATAAAAATAAAAATAAAATAAAAATAAAATAAAAATAAAATAAAAATAAAATAAAAATAAAATAAAAATAAAATAAAAATAAAATAAAAATAAAATAAAAATAAAATAAAAATAAAATAAAAATAAAATAAAATAAAATAAAAATAAAATAAAAATAAAATAAAAATAAAATTATTTTTTATTTTTAATTTATTAAAAATTAAATAAAATAAAAAAAATAAAAATAAAAATAAAATAAAAATAAAAATAAAAATAAAATAAAAATAAAATAAAAATAAAATAAAAATAAAATAAAAATAAAATAAAAATAAAATAAAAATAAAATAAAAATAAAATAAAAATAAAATAAAAATAAAATAAAAATAAAATAAAAATAAAATAAAAATAAAATAAAATAAAAATAAAATTAAAATAAAAATTAAATAAAATAAAATAAAAATTAAATAAAAATTAAATAAAATAAAATACAATAAAATAAAAATAAAATAAAAATAAAAATAAAAATAAAAATAAAATAAAAATAAAATAAAAATAAAATAAAAATAAAATAAAAATAAAATAAAAATTAAATAAAAATTAAATAAAATAAAAATAAAATAAAAATAAAATAAAAATAAAATTATAAATAAAAATTTAATAAAAATTAAATAAAAATTTCATCCCCTTACACAGATGAAAGTATAAAGGCTTTCATGATTGTATTTCTGAGAATGAAAGTGTGATGTGGAACTAAAGAAATGTGTTTGAATAAAGAGACACAGTATTTCCTTATACTTGTTGTATGTTTATGTGCGTGTGTTTTAGTTTGCCAAGGAAGTTTTGTATTACTTGTCAGTCAGCAGCATTGCAATTTGCATTTGTTGCATTCATTTAGCTGTTTTTTCATGTAATTCCATTATTGAAGAAGATTTATTGAAAAACGTTTAACGTTTAATTCTATCAGGGGCGCGCTCTGACCAATCAGCGGAGGGGCAAACGCTAATGCCATTGGCTGGTCATGTGAGGATGAATTTCAAATCTGACTGGTTAAAAAAAATAGTTAGGTTGCTAATACAATTACGTAGCCCAGCCAGCACTACTGTTTCTGACGTTCCGAGGCAGATTAGATTGACATGGCAACACATAGAGGCTGAAATCTGATTGGTCAAAAACCATAACATCCACCTTCATATGCTGGAAGCAAAGAAGCCAAGAGAAATACAGTACTACAAAATTAAAAGAACAGATAGATGGGAATTAATTCATATAATTTAATGGAACAAATATGACACTTAAGGTTGTAAATCCTTCATCTTTTCATATTTGAGCCACAGAATTATACCCGCTTCAAGTCTTCGGTGGCCAGAATCTTCTATCCCACCGGGCTAGCCACTTGGATGTTGAAATAACGACACCAAGCTGTTCTGTAAAATTGTGGCCGCCCACCACGAGGTTCTCCTGACCTCAAACGTTTTTTTTCTCACTTTGGGAAACATCTTCCCGGGAAGGACAGATGTCAGACGAGCTCCCAGACAGACTCACAGACATTGGCATCAATCAATAATCTTTGTTGTTGAGTAAAGTCTACTTCAAGTTCACACGTCCTGGAGGGGCGTCTGCAGCCGGCTGCTCATTTGGTCCGGGGGTCCGCGCTGACCCCCGAGCCGCCGTTGGGGATTGTCCTCATGCAAATCAGAGGGGCAACCAATTCATGGCCGCACAATTCGATTAGACATCTGCATATTGAGCATCTGCACCCCACAAAAATCTGCCAATACCTCGCTGGCCCCCCCATTCTATGCCCCCCCCACCCCCCCTACGAGGGCAGCGGCCCCCGACCCCGGGGGGTGGGAGGTGAGGGTGGGTGGCTCCCCGCTGTCCCTGCGCCCCCTCTCGCCCCCGCCTGACCCTGTCAGGCCCGGCGACAATACCTGACTCCGCCCCAGAGACGGGATGAGTGGAGTTCAAGGTAAACGGGGATTTTTGCATAACCGTCTACATGCATTCACTCAACACGCAACTTCCCTCCTTTTTTTTTTTTCAAAACGTGTGTATTGATTAATCTATGTGTTGTTCTTTTTTTTTTTTATTATTATAGAGAATGAACATGAGTAAGTTAAACATTTTATATCACGTCATGCTTTAGCTCGTTTTATTACACATCAATGTAGTACATAAATGCATTAGCATAGTATAGGAGCTTGTTCAATAAGGTAAGAATAAATAATAAACTAATATGGTGGGAAGCTTGTTTTTATTACACACAGTGACATTTTTCATGACATCATTTTTTTCATAGTTTTAATGACAGTACAGTTGCTGATTTTGTTTTTTCATCTAAAAAATTTTAATATTACATTAGGGGGGGAAAAAAATCCAAATTATTTTATGTGTCAAATGAATCTATATAATAACAGTGGATATAAAAAGTCTACACACCCCTGTTGAAATGCGTTTTTGTGTGTGGTAAAAATAAAGTTTTTCCACCCTTAAGTTAACTTTAACTAAAGTTGTAACTTTACAACTTACCATATTTTTCGAATAATATGTTCAAAAGGGGAAGTAGAAAAAAAAAAATGTTTGCACAAGTGTGCACACCCTCTTATAACTGAGGATGTGGCTGTTAACCAATCACAATCAAGCCGCTACACAGGAGTCAGTACACACCACCGATATAATATCTAATATATATCTAATAGGCTTTTCCTGACATTTTTTTAAAACTTAATTTGCTTTAGTTAGTTACAGTGAGTGTCACAGTAACTTAGTTAACATGTTTTAGATTTAGTTATTTAGTTACAGTTGCTCAAATACATTTATCTCATTGCAGTTACTTGTTAAAAGTAAAATGTATGCCAAATACATTGTATGCAATAGCTTATTTGGATAATAAAATAATTGCTTCTCGTTTTTAATGATACAAAAATGTACAGGTTTATGTAAATGTATTCATTTGACTATTATTATTTTATTTTAATTATTTTTATTATAAATACAATATGATTTTAATATAATTTATATTTATTTATTTTTATGTTATTATTAACAATAAATCAATTATCAACTCTATTATTTTAATTAGATAAATGAAAACAAATGAATACATTTTCATGAATACATTTTATGACTTAAATAATGCAAAAAATATTCCAGGGACCTTGACAACGCAACTCCTTGGTGGGCCATATGTGGACTGCACGCCACACTTTGCCTTCCCCTCCACTCCACCATGATGATACTTTGACGCAACAGGTGGCGGCTCGGTTCGAGCGGGACCATTGACATTCCCGGTGGCGTCCTCGCGTCCCGTCACGCGATGGGACTTCACACAGAGATTCTCTGTGCTCTCCCCAGCCCCAGTGCACTGTGGGAGAACCACCCAAAGGAGTTTTATGAGCTCCTGCGCTTCCTGCCAAGAGTCAGAGAGGCGAGGTTCAAAGTGACAGAGATGACACACGTGCACTGAGCAACATAACACGTGGAGCACAGATTTGAAACTGGAACCTAATTTCTGCTATAAGCTAAAAAAAAATGAAAAAAACGACAATTAAACAATACTCACAAGCATATATTCTTTATCCTCTGCAAAAAATGGCGACTATTACTGCAGTTTACTGGTTGTGTAATTCTTCTGTATTTTGATTAATATTGCGTTTGTGGAATATGAATTAAGAAAAATCTATCTATCTATCTCAAGGGGCGGCAAAAAAATGACATTACAGTCAGGTAACAACTGTCATGGCTCACCTGGTTTTTGAGTTTGGTCATGTGACATTCGCATGATGACGTCATTTTCAGTCGACAGCAAGTGGCAGTAAAAGGCAAAATGGCCGCCCCCTGAGATGGAAAAAAACGGGTGATTTTTTCTGCTGAATTCATATTCCACAAATGAATTATGAATCAGAATACCATGTTTATGCTCGTGGGACATATTGAACATATTTTTGACTTGTGAAAATGTGAAAAGACGTCATTTCTTGCCCTGGCTCCCCCCAGAAAGTGGATTGAGCCATCAACAATTAGCGTTAATTTGATGTGCCGTGGAACCTGCGGCTGGCCGTTCTCCCATCAGGACGCATTTGTAGCGACAACACAATTTGCTCAAAGGCCTTTGTCCCGCTCGCCATGGCTGTGATCTGCGTCTCGGGGCGGCCGGACAAAAGGTGTCAAACGGAGCGTTGGACTTGGCCCGCTCCTAATCCTATTACTGCGGCCTCCGACGAGCAGGGGATGCTGAGCCCGCTTCATCTTGGCAACGAGCTATTAAAGTCCAAAGGGGACCTGTGTGTGTGTGTTTACATATTGTGTGTGTGTGTGTGCGTGTGTGTGTGTAAGTGCGTTGTTATCCACGTTGTCATAACGTGTTATCCGCTGATGTGCTTCACCGTCTCCTGTCTGTTTCGCTTGGCCACGGGGGCAGCTGGACATTTCAATTATTTCATTTGCCCGTGATGAGGCATTGTGATTTCCTAGGAATGTATTACAAGAGCTCTGCTAATTTCTCCCTCTTCCAACTTTTTTTTTGTCATTTACTGTTCATTGTGTGCCGTGCGAGCCCGCTGTGGACTGTTTTGAGTTTTTTCAGTGGCTTTTTTTGACGTTCATTGGAGGAGAGTATTGGTAGCCCCATTTTTGTTCATTGGAATGTAATATATGCCTGAGCTAACTAAATTTTGGTTCAGATTGTCTGGCAAGAACCATGATGAATGAATTTGAGACATTATAAATGTAAAGTATCGCAGCGTTTAGTCACCTATTGATTCATTGGCGTATTGTTGCAGCTCAAAACGAGTGGAATGAAGCGGCCTTTTGTCTTCTTTGGGTATCACTTATGCGGCCAAAGTGCAGGCGGGGGCCACACAGGCACACAGACCCTCCGCCATGCCCTCAATGGTGGCGTGTATGCATGGCAGTCAATTGGCTGGCAAATGCGGCCTACGATTAGCCGCCGCCGGCTAATGCAGGGGAGCCTCGCAAAGCTCCGTTTTGGGGCCCCTTTCACCTTGGGAACCCCCATACACACGCACACACACACACACACACACACACACACACACACACTCATTTTATCAGTTCAATGTTAACATCCAGCGGCGTCCACTCCTCGGACGTCTGAAAGAAAAAAGGCTAGCGGGGGGGGGGGGGGGGGGGAGCCTCTCTTCCCTCCTTCTTTTCTCACCCCAGCCTCCTCTTGTGTGCTGTCCAGCTGCCTGTGACCCTTGACCCGCTGACCCTTACTCCTGACCCCTGGACCCGTTCCCACGCCACGCCTTTTTGTGTCCAGTGCGCCATGGCAACACCTTGCTCACTGCTGCTGCCACGGTAACAGATGGACAGAGGCCTGGAAATAACTTCATTCAGAGCCTACACTTTTTTTGAGGGGGGGGGCCACCATGGACAATCTGCCTTAAGCCCCCCCCCCCCACACACACCCACTCAGTATCCCACCCCCTCTGCACACACACGCATGCACATACTTATACACACATGCACCCATCCACACTCCCCAAAGCCACATTTGAACACCCCCTCATCACCTCGGATCAGCGGGGGCCCGTGTACTGAGGCCCGATGAAGCCATTAGGGCCGAGATCCTGGCGTCTTGGCACACCTGAGGTGGAAGGGAATCACATAAGTTGCAAGTATTTACCTTCAAGTTACAAGTACAAGTCACTGTGGCAAAAAATAAATAAATAAATCAAGCAAGTCCAGTCTTGAAGGACTCAATATGTTGTACATTGTTGTAGCGGGAACACGTGCGTCCAGATATGGTCATTCTAAAAAAAATTCACAAATCGAAGCTTTTGTTCTGTCCCCACGGCATCTCTCATTTTTATGCATTATTGACCAATTTCAAATGTTGAAAATAGTTTGAAAACAAATTCAAAGCTGCCTCTTTCTTTATTCTGTAGGAGCCGTGCATCAATATGTTGCCCCAAGATTGACTGTATGGAAGTTTTTTAGACAACGAGTGAAAATAAATAGGTGATGATGATAATAAGAAGTTTGCTTTAATTGGACCAGGACATATTTTCCCTGGAAGATTTTGTTCTAGTGCAATGGAACCAAGTTTGAACTTTTTGGCTAATGCATTTACATCCCACTAATAAAAGGGTGTGCATATATATGCAACCAGCTTATCACAATTGTTTATTTTTACTTCCCATCTTGAAAAAAGATTAAATTGTACAGATTATAATGATTTAAAGCTATTCATCTTTGTCTACAAAAACCTGGCATTCGAACAGGGGTGTGTGGACTTTTTATAACCACTGTAAGCAAGCATGTTAAAAATAGCCATGTTCGGATCCCATTTCACACTGCTGCTATTTGCGTCCCAGCGTGTAGGAAAGCGCTAACTCCGTGCGTGTGCCGTTAATTATCTCTGTACTGTTATTATCCCTATTGTTTTCTCACATCCTCCGATGAGAAGAAGCGGGGGCCTGGGTGGGGCGGGGGTGGGGGGGTGCGGTGGGAGGAGGTTGGTAGCTGTAAAGACACAGAGAAGAGCAACGGGGGGCTGTGTTTGCAAACTCAGAGACAAACGACAAACTGAATAGCACAGCCGAGGAGCTCAATAAGGTGGCCGCCACAAAATGAAGTGCGACAGTTTTGGTGCTAATCAGTAACTAACCTCCAAAAGCTCCAAACGAGCCACGAGAGGACAGTTTAAAGAGGGCTGGCGTCATTACGGCGGCTTAATAGCCCCAAACGCTCCAGAGGAAGAGAAACACTGGCAAAACACTCATCGTCACTGCTCACCATGCATACCACCAACCGCACTCTCCATTCCAGCAGTATTTTGCTGTTATTGCAAAAAGTATGACTTTATTGTCTTGCGTTTTTGGTTTCTCTCAAGTAAACTGGGTGAGGAGCAGGTGGGTGGGTGGGTGTCCTAATGCTTTTTCGGAGGGGGGGGGGGGGTCGTGGCCGCCATGAAGCAAAATCACACAAGCAAAACCATTTACTCACATATGTGCATTTCATATCTTACATCTCTGCATGCATCTGCATCCTACTACTTTCCCGACCACCCCAACCCTCCTCCCCGTACCCCCCCCCCCCATCCTCTCTGCCTCTCACCCACTTCATTGTACCAAAGGAGATTTTCTCCATTGAGGCCCAGTCTCTTAGGTAACCCCAGCGCTGCATGAAATGAGGAGAGGGAGCGAGCGAGCGAGGCAGAGACGGGCGAGGACTGAAAGGGAGAGCGAGAAAGAGAGCGGGAGAGGGCGGGGAAAACCGGGAGAAGGGCCACGGAATTGTAAAGGCGGAGGTGGGGGGGGGTGGGCGAGGGGAGACGATGGGGGGCGTGGGGTCCGGACACAGAGGGTTGAAGAAGGAGAGGAAGAAGGACGCGGGACCAGAGGTGGAAGAGGCGGAGAAGGTGAAAGATGGAGGAGCGGGACCGGCGTGGTCAGGCTTTCGGCGAGGAGTGAGCGAGCGAGCCACGGGGAGAGGATGGAGACACCAAAGTACCGGAGTGCCTCTTGGAGGTAATTCCTCATCCCGCGTTTCACCTTCTTGAGCTTTTTAGCGCACGGTGCACGTGCAGTTGTTTTCAATGTGTGAAATGGGAGTCGATTTGACGCGCAGGTTTGCGCATCTGGAGATGACGCGGAAAAGACGAGCTCGGGCCTTCAGCGTCAGAAAACTTGATGAGAAACTTTTCAAGTTGCTAGACGCTCCGTCGTGCGAGCACGGGATCG
This sequence comes from Leptonotus elevatus, assembly GCF_054856555.1. Taxonomy (NCBI): domain Eukaryota; kingdom Metazoa; phylum Chordata; class Actinopteri; order Syngnathiformes; family Syngnathidae; genus Leptonotus; species Leptonotus elevatus. Next base: position 3,088,931 of record NC_141257.1, on the reverse strand, counting down.
AGGGAAGAAATCCCACGCGTCTCAGTGAGCTGTTGGGGGGGCTCTGGGAGGGCTCTGGCATCCTTTTGTGGCCATGCTGCTCTGCGCCTCAATGGTGGGCACGGCACATGGGGTTCCCATGAATAGGCCCGGCCTCACCAAAGGCCGCATCGTTTGGATAAAGAGAAAGGAGAAAACGCCGAGCCGAGAAAGTGAACATGAGCTTTACTTTTTTTACATTTGCGCGTCAACATTACCCCCCCCCCCCCCAACTTCCAGCCCACTTGCCCCGCACTGTCTTCACTTGCACTGCCGCTCGTGTGCTCATCCTGATGTGCTGAGTTATCATCGCGGGCTTTTTGTTTTCGTTGACGTGTTCCTTTTGGAGCCCGGCACGCCCCCCCCCCCCCCCCCGCCCCCGGGCGGTGACCCCCCTCTCTTCACCGTGGTGTCACCCACACACAGAACGAGTTTAGGGGTCTTTTCTTCTCACTTTCTCCTGCTCCCTCCTCTTCATATGCAGCCGTATGCGCTGACCTGCGGCACAACAGGCCAAAGGTCTTCATCACAAAAGGGACTATTCGGGACGAGCCACGCGGACCACCGGCCGAGAGCGAAATAATGACGGGGGGGTCCGGAGCTGATTGTCCAAACGCAATTCTTGCGTCTGCCTTGATGAAACCAGGAGTTGTGGATGGACATCACGCCCCTGACCTCTCACCTGTCGACGAGGGATGCGTTGGGGAAATGGCGGATGTTGAACTGAACAACAGGACAGCGGATTGGTTTAAAAAAAAAAAGTGAGGGAGAAGACGACATCACATTAAAAAAGCCGGTCATTAAAAGTGAGTTTTCACATGTCATGAGTTTTTATGTCTGATTTTGTTGGGCGGCTTGTTCCAAAGTCGAGAATCTGCGTTGGGACGAGGGGCTGTCCCCTTTGAGGAAGCAGCTTGAAGGCATCCGCTTTGCTCACGTTTTGGACCAGGACGCGCTCAATCGGCACTGGATGTGTTGTCGCGGGTGTTTACTCTGCGTTCGTTAAATTTGCCTGTGTGTGCGTTTTCCTCACAGGGATGAAAAAGGAGGCAAAGATCGCGGAGGAGGAGGGAACATTTTGGAGGGAAAACGAGTACCTCCGAAATACGCTCGGCCGGTTCGTAAGCAACGGGTGAGATTTATAGATGGGAGCTGCAGGAAGTGACAAGTCAGTGTGGGAAATATGTATAGAGAAAGAGCGGGGCACGGGGGGGGGGGGGGGGGGGCTGGTGGGGGTTGGTGAAGATGGGGGGTGGTGGGTGGGTGGGGGTGGGGGGGGGATCAAGAGCGAGAGAGCATTAATATGCTAATGGCCAGGGGTGAATGCACAACAGGCCCACTGACCAGGCTAATCACTAGTGGACACACACTGCAGCTAATCCCTCACGCAGCACTCACACTCACGTACTCAAACACACACACATGCATACACAATAACACACACTAACATCGAGTCTGTCATACTGGAGGAACAGTCGGGCATTAAAAAAATAAAATTAAATCTCCAGTCAGATAAGAAAAATCTGATTTCATTCATTAAAACTATGAATTTATGAAGCTACATTATATATTTATTTTTGGTCTATCTATCTATCTGAAGAATTAACTTGCTTATTGTTTTTGTGGTTGATTCCACAAAATGGTAATGTTTTGACCAAATAAAAACAGGTTCATCTTTACGAAATGTGTTGTCTTTCATTAATGTTACATCATATTTTTCCGGTATTACAATAAACACAAACTTTATTGTGCTTTTTCTGCTACATTTTCAGTTTGACTGCTGCCAACCAGCGCTAATGCTAATGCTAATTTATTGGAGACACTCCTGACAAGTTCCAATACATGTTTCAGCAGCATGAGAGGGTCAAAATATTAGGAACGACACTCAGTTTGGTACATGTTATGATATTATTACATTTGTAAAATCATTAATTGGATCTCATTGGATGTTGGCATTTAACCTAATTTCTTGTCTTCTTTATATGAGTTCTGAAACTTCAGCACTTTTTTCAAATCAACCATCAATGGTCAGTCCAACCTCGTATTAGATTGGACCGATTCATCATTTTTTACACAAACTACAAAAGTGAATTTCATTGTTTCATCCCTGGTGAAAATAAATAAATAAATAATAATAATAATAATAATAATATATATATATATATATCAGACAAAAATACACAGGCAGACGAAAAGTAAATAAATTTGTTGCCGCTTTGGCACTAAAATATTTTCTTATATTACTTTCAATAAATAAAGTGCAGAAATGTATTCATAAGTGAGAATAATAAATATGAGAGGATTCATTTTGGAATTGACTGAGATTTGAGACACACTTTTGGTTAAGGGCAATCAATAACTGATGTAATGCCACAAAATAAACATGCTTTCACCGACTCTGTGCAAATATTGAATGTGAATATGCTTCATTGATTATATTACAAACATCGCAGAATTTCTCTCCACCTTCTGAGTCTTCTCCTCCATCGATCCTTTCCTCTGTTTGTCAATAAAATCGCTCAAAGCTCTCCGGTGGCCTAAAGTAACCTCTGCGGCAACTTAAGTTCACTTGTTTTGACCTCTTGACCTCTCCGGTCAGTGACATGAGTCAGCATGACAACACACACGCATGCTCACAAGTCAGGTGCAGGGAGACAACAGCCAACAGTAGAGTATCAGTACTTGCCCATCCCTGGTCATTAATGCATGTTTTTGTAAATTAAAATATTATGCAGTGCTATCTTACACACAATAGGCTACTTTTGTTGTCGCTTTCGGGGTTGAAGGCTAGAACGAATTGATGGCAGTTCCATTCATCTCAGTGAGAAAAGAGGATTTGAGATGTGTTTAAAGTGACGAGCTGAGGTCACAGAACGAAATGAAACAACCGTTGTTGTTTGGATTGGGAAGCTGCAGCCAGCAGTGCAATTGAGGCTCCAGCACCGCCGTCACCGTGTTTTCATCCTGGCGGGGGGAGGGTGGGCTGTCTGCGGGCCAAAGTGTATGCGTGTGTGCGCTGCGCTGGAGGTGGCGGTGAGGCGGGGTGGGGGGGGGGGGGGGGGGCAGACAGACACTCGGGGCCTAGTCAGCAACATCGATTCATGCGAGGAAGCTACGCCGCTAAACGTCAGTAATCCGCATTTATTTTTGCCCAATTTGCGACATTCGCCCTCCCTGATGTTTGCGACGCAAACACTTGAGCTTCCGAGTTAGCTTCTTAGCTAAGTCGGCTACACTGTTAGCCCCTGGCTAGCACAGCTAGCATGGGTTAGCACCTCGCTAGCTATGCCAACTTTGGACGGCAAACGCGCATTTTGGGGGAATTATGGCGTCACATACAAGACAGTGCACATTTTATCCGTGTTTTCTGCCCACCGTTTATAAGGAAAGGTTTGTACAGGCAGAAGGTAAAGACGTTCGAAGTGCGAGCTAATGTGGAAGCTACGTGAACGTTAGCTCCAACTAAACATAGTAAATAAATGTTCGCTGTATTATTATTATTATTCATGGCTGCCAAAACAAACACTGCAAATCATAGCGAGTCGCCTAAAAGCGTTTCCTGCATAATTAATGCCGCTTTAGCATATTTTGGTTCCCTGCATGAGACAAGCTGGCGTCTGCCGAACAGCTGTCTGTTTTCGAAATGTTTATTTCAAAAGACAACAAATTCAGCAAATACACACTGCTCGTGTCTTGGACATGAACACTGACTACACCGCTGCGTTCGAAAGACGCTCATTGCTGTTTTACTTCATTTATTTTCTACTGTAGCTTCCCTTTGACAGCTAATACATTTTCGCTTTGCACGTGTTGGCATTTCAGAGCCGTTTTTGGTCTCCCCCCCCCTAAAGCAGCTCCGGCCCGGGCCGCAGTCCGCGGTCTCGTGTTTGACGGCGGGCTGTAAAAGACGCAAGGCTCGACGGTGTGCAGCGGCCAGTGATTCCCGGGGAACTCCCCGCCGAAGACGGCAGCACCATGGGAGACAGTCGAGGTGAGAATCAAAGCATGGTCAGTCGCAACAAAAGTGCCCCGCACCCCATGTAGAAACGGATCCCCCTTTTTCCCCCCCACTCAAGGTCCAAGAATGTTTTTGGATGCAATCAAGCCTTGTCAAACTGCTGTCTGAATAGACTAAAATAAAGAAAAAATAATAATGTTTATGCACTATTGTCTTTTTTGACAAATCAAAGGCTGCCTTGATGTTGAAGCGATGTCTAATGGATGCTGGTTAACGTCTTAGCATGTCACCGCAAACTCCCAATCATTATCCAAGTATTCTCCCTAGTGGTTGTGGGCAGCGTGGCTAGCAGATGGAAATATGAAAGCTCTGAGTTGTTTTATTCTTGTTTTGTAATTGTAAAAAAAAAATATATATATATATATATATATAATAATAATTATGTTGTTTATGGTGCAGATTAATTTATTGATAGTTTGTTAAAAATATATTGAGAGAGGATAGTCAGCTCATCCAGGATGCCAATGATGACAAGCAGTACCGAAAATAGATAATTTGTATTTTGTTATTGGTCCTCCTTTGGGAGTCTTGTGTACTAAATTAGCAATACATTCTGCCATCTAGTGGACAAATATGTAATTGTTCTCCCCACCCACTATACGTCGCTGGCATAGAATCCAACAAATATACTTATTTGTATTAAACAAAATTAAGTGAAATTTGATATTTCACACCCGATGGTCTCTTTTGTCACACTAAGGTGCTGTCTGATTGTTTGAGAATCTCTTGATTTACACAACTAAAATGCTTGTCACCAGATTCACGGAGTCCGGACAGTTCGTCTGTGTCCTCCCCGCCATCAGGCCAGCGCTCGCCACCTCTGGTACCGTCAGCGGCGGCCTCCATGACCTCCCTGCCTCCCATCTCCACCGCCGGCGTCAGCAGCCCCATCAGTAGCATCGGTTCGCCTTTTTCGGTCATCAGCTCCTCGCTGGGCTCCCCGTGCCTGCCAGGAACGCCGTCGGTCGGCTATGGTCCCATCAGCAGTCCGCAGGTAAGGTCGTGTCGCCAGGATATAAATATCTCTGATCAAATTTGGTTTTGAGACTTCTGTATTTTTTTATAAATTTTTTACCTACTCAAAATGTTCTGGTCTATTGGGGGCTGATTTTAAATCAAGTGACATACTTTTTTTTTTTAGCTCAGTTTTTGAATCATCTTCTGCTTTACTTCATTCAGATAAACTCCACAGTCTCCATGTCAGGACTTCACACGGTGAGCAGCTCAGATGACGTCAAACCTCCGATCGGTCTGAAGCTGTCGGCGCACAGCCCGCCGGGCCCGATGCTTTCCCAGAAACGCCTTTGTTCCATCTGCGGCGACCGATCCTCTGGTGACGACTGCTTATACTCTTGTCTTCCTCTCATCACACAAAAAAACGTGTCGATTTATAACTTTGGAACAGGATGTGACGTTCTGTCAGCACCGTAGAGATAAACGACCAATTAAAATCTGTCAGTAATTAGTTATGTGTTTTTGTCAAACACGTCGTTGTGAAGAGTTGTTTTTTTTTTCTGGGGAAAAAACAAATGATGTTGAAGAAGCTGGCAAATCTGACTTTTTTTTAAAATTTTGTTAGGAAAGCACTATGGCGTGTACAGCTGCGAGGGCTGCAAAGGCTTTTTCAAGCGGACGGTGCGCAAAGACCTGACCTACACCTGTCGGGACAGCAAGGACTGCATGGTCGACAAGAGGCAGAGGAACCGCTGCCAATACTGCCGCTACCAGAAGTGCCTGGCCATGGGCATGAAGAGAGAAGGTAAGCCGGGACCAAGGAGGTTGCGGCTGATGTGACTTAGGAGAAGTGGGACCAAAAAAATGGAGCGACTACGATTGAATGCGGAATGCTCAGTTGTGTTTTCCCCACATAGGATAAATCTCGTGTCACTTATTTCATGTATTTTTGTTTGAATGCAATAAGTTAGAGAGGGGCTGAAAAATAGAAAAATTATTGATTTGCATTTTTTTTTGTGTCCCTCTCAATATTGCTGTTGCGATTTTTTTTTGCAAGCGTGGTCACAAACAAATTCTACTCCTATGTCAAGTCACCATCATATTTAAACTTCAAGACTTAAATCTCTACTCAATGAGATTTTGAGTCCCAAATTCATTAGCAGATGGCGTTTTCTCAGTCGCCACGGCAACGCTTCACGGATTCTCCCAATTTGAGCCGAGTCAGAGGCATGAAAGAAACCCCACGTCCACTTTCACTCTCAAACTCGACCTAACTAGCGTGTGTGTTGTAAATGATTGAGTTTGGGCTGCCGGGGGGGATCAAGCAGCGGTGGTAGAGGGGGGACATGGGGGTGGCTCAGCTTTGCAAACACTAACCCCCTTTCCCCCCCCCTCTCCTCCTCTTTTTGTTTCCTCTCGTCCTCCCTCTCCCTCCCCCTCTGCAGTGGCTAAGATGAGCGACAGATGTAAGGACAAGAGGGCGGGGGGGTGGACGGGTGCGTGCTTGCGTGGGATGGATTGAGCGAGCGAGGGGCAGCCATATGTATTCATGCCTGGACTACGGGGATGGTTTCCTTTTCTTAAAATTTGGGGGGGGGGAAAGTGCAGTAGTCTCCTGCATATTCAGGATTTACAACACACAATCACCAATTAATCACCAATTAACCTATCCGCCATTATTCACTCAAATAATCAAGTATTAGCTTCTTTTATAATGCCGTAAAATGCCACAAGATGGCGCCAAACCTTGGATGACCCGATTTAAGAGCTTTTTGAGATACCAGGTGTTACATTTTTATTTATTTTATTTTTTTACTTGAGAGCAAAAAATTGAGATAGATGCATTAAATGGTGGCACGCCAAAGTTTACTCTCAACTCAAACATAAAACAAAGAAATTGTATTACGTGAACATAAAGTGTGGAGCAATGTAGACAGATAATCAATACTCACAGTCGAGCACAATTAGTTGCGAAACTCTTCTTCGTTTGCGTCTTTTCGGCGGCTTGATACTGCCCCCTGGTGGCCAAGGCCTGCGCACCAAAAGGAACGTAAGGGTTTTAACACTCATAAAATGTCTCCGTTCACCCACCCACCCCCGCTCTCCCGTTCCCCAGCCGTTCAAGAGGAGCGCCAGAGGAACAAGGAGCGCGAGGGCGAGGTAGAGTCCACCAGCGTGGTCAACGAGGAGATGCCGGTGGAGAAGATTCTGGAGGCAGAGATGGCCGTGGAGCAGAAGACGGAGCTTCACGCCGACGGAAGCTCCGGAGGAAGCTCCGTGAGTCGACCGACCGAAATGGTGGCGTTCGGTGTCGACGCATGTTCCTTACCGCTCCTCTTCCTCAGCCCAACGACCCCGTCACCAACATCTGCCAGGCGGCGGACAAGCAGCTCTTCACGCTGGTGGAGTGGGCCAAGAGGATCCCGCACTTTTCTGAGCTGGCCCTCGACGATCAGGTTATCTTGCTGCGCGCAGGTGGGTTTCATCACCCAGATGTCTACCTAAAGGTTAAGGTTCGAAGATGCAACGAAATTGTCGCGACAAAGAAACTTTTAATACATTGATAAATGTGATGAATCGTTCAGACTTTCAACATCCTGTGGCCAGGTTGGAATGAGCTACTGATCGCCTCCTTCTCCCACCGCTCCATCACGGTGAAGGACGGAATCTTACTGGCCACCGGCCTCCACGTGCACCGGAGCAGTGCTCACAGCGCCGGCGTTGGAGCCATCTTTGACAGGTAGCCATCACATTTTTGACGACTAGCACCGAAAAACTCACTTATTTTTGTGCTAACGCCACAAAATAAGGCCAGAAAAGTCAAGGAAGTCTGCTGGAGTGATGTATCTCAACTGTTGATCTGTGTATGTCGGGTGGGCGGATCTAAACTAAGCCCAGGGTTTGTTAGCGAAAGTTAACCTTCGTGGCATGTGTATGTTTTCGCTAATGCTCTGTGGCTGTTAAAAAGCTCAAGCTAACAAACGCCAAGGGCAAAGGGCTCGGTCTCTTTTCTCGTTACCAACGTTTTTCCAAGACTCCATTTGGACCAGTTTTAGTCCCCCAGAGTATCTCGCAGGTAGCTCCAGTCCTGACGCTTCCCACCCGCTTTGAAAGCCGACACGCGCATTCGACTCTTGACGGCTTCACGCTGCACTTCTGGCGGCGCTGTCACATATCTGGGTCACATGACTTGTCGAGGAGGGTGACTGGCTGCACCTGCTGTGTTCCTTTGGCTGCTGCTGCTGCTGCTGCTTCCTTCCGTTCTGGCTTCGGTGTTGCGTCCATGCTGGGAGGCTGGCGACTAATACGTATTCTGCACACACAACTCAATAGTGAGGCACTTTGGCCACTCGGCGTAGTCAAGGAATGGCTGCCTGATGGTTACTAACGTCATCAATTTGTCTTGGTCAGAAAGGCTGGCTGGTTTCCCTTCTTAATAATTAGTTGACTGAAAACCCACTGTGCAGATTATTGCCTATCCAATCACAATGTGTCGCTTCTCTGTTAATTACACAGTCCTTTTTGTCTGTTTTTCCAAACAAGCTCCAAAACAAAAATGGCGCAGATTTTAGTGGGAGTGACCTAAAGAAATTGAATATAAAAATGGACAAACGTCTGCCATTTTTCACCTTTACATTTGTCTGAAGTGCAAATATTTACTTTGTATGCTTCTATTTTTAACATCTAGAGCAGGGGTTCTCAAAGTTTTTGGGTCCAGGGACACCAATGGGGGAAATATTTGACCAAACACCCCCTAAAAATACAAAAGTTAATTAAATATAATGACCATAGGAATGAAGAAATTGCATGTCTTGGGGGATGTCAAATTCACAATTTTTTGAGAAAAAAGAAATGTTAAATAAACATTGTTATTAGCTTACAGGAATAATGTGGGATTTTTCCAAGATAAAAATCACAATATTATGCTATTAAAGTCAGAGTTTACCTAGGGAAGAAGTTCATTTTTGTAAACAAGTGAATTATAAAATACAGATTCATTCTATTACAATTGAAGATTTAGGGGGAAAAACTGTTATTTACATTAAAAAAAAAGTTATGTTCTTTTAATGAATACGCCTTTTTTTCTGAAATAATAGGGCACCTGTTAATTAAAAAAAACTTTTCATGCATGGTTGTCAGATTTATGTAATCTTAGCCTTGTTTATTTATTTATTTATTTTTAGCACATCAACATATTTATTTTGTGGACACCGAAGCTACAGGTGTGCACGGAGCCCAGTTTGAGAATCTCTGGTCTAGTGTCAAATCCACAAAAATCAAATGTGCATGGTGAATTTACTAAACTTTTCAATATGTCTTAGACACCAGGTGAATTCCCAAACGCAGACAAGTGTACTAGCGATGTTACTGTGTAATAACACTGTAATAACACATTGTGATTGCATACACAGGGCGCACAATGCTGAGGTTGGGGCCATATTTGACAGGTAATTACGCCACGACACAAACACTTTCCTTGAACACCTCCTCTGCAGTACCCATTGAGAAAGAAAAATCACAAGCCACGAGTCTGATCATAAACATAAATATGTGTGCTGTGCTTTTTGTGTGCTAAAAGCTCTTGTCATCGTCATCGTCTTCGACTTTAATTTACTTTTTTGTAGCTTTGGCTGACATAAGTTGTCACCACTGAAAGCCAATGAGAGGGAGTTGTGTACACACAGTGGATATAAAAGTCTACACACCCCCTCTTCAAATGTTACCACACGGCGACACCATTCCTGGCAGCGCCACTTCCGCTTTCGTCTCACATGCTGGTGTACACGTCACACACACACACACACACACAAAGGTACACTCGTGCCAGATATCTGTCCCAGGCTATGCCGGGAACACGAGAGTTATATTGTAGGCGAGTGTGTGTGTTTGTGTACGAGGGAAGTCACACACGTGACATATCAGACGCTGGAGTGGAGTTGGTCGTGTGAGCGTCTGGGAGTGAGCTGAGGCCCACAGCAGTTCCTTGCAAGTTTCTTTTCCTTCTTCAATGTGAATTGGCGCTCTCCTTGCCTACACGTCAAAGGAGTTCCAGTGCCTTAATTGCTTATATATGCATGACTGATTTGTTTCTTGCCCAATCAAATGTAAGCTTGTTGTCACTCAGCGCTAATGTAAATCTGCTGTATGCACTTTTCATCACGCATCAGGGACGTTTTGGACAGGAGCGTCCGGCCTTCTGTGCGGCGTCCAATACGCTATAACGACTGGCTTTATTGGGCAGTGATGAGAAAATCTGCTCTTCTGACCATCTTCCTCCGCTCTTCTTCCTCCTCCCCTGCAGGGTTTTGACGGAGCTGGTGAGCAAAATGAGAGACATGCAGATGGACAAGACCGAGCTGGGCTGCCTGCGCGCCATCATCCTCTTCAATCCAGGTACGCGGAAGCAAACGCGAAACCACCTGCCGTCCACGCCGATGTATTTCTCAAATCGTCTCTCGTCTCTCGTCTCGACCGAAGATGCCAAGGGCTTGTCCAACCCCAGCGAGGTGGAGCAGCTGAGGGAAAGGGTGTACGCGTCTCTGGAGACCTACTGCAAGCAGAAGTACCCGGACCAGCAGGGCAGGTATGCGCCACTGTGACACAAGGTGCCGTGTGATTGGCAGTAGTGCTGTCAATATCGAATATTTTTTAGAAATCAGTTAAATCGACTAATTGGATCAGTTTTAATTTGGCATTAGTGTGTTACAAAAGCATTTTTTCCCCCTGATTACCGTTTACGAACCAGTGATAGGTGTTTTTTTTGCACTTTGTATTCGTATATTGATTAAAAAGAAGGGGGTATTGATGTATTATCCAAGTTTTTAATTTGTTATTAATCACAGAAGATACTCAAGTCTTCTTTCATGAAGGACTACAGAAATCAGTAAACAATTACTGTTGATATGCTGAAGTCAGAGGATTTGAACAATTTTAATTAAAAAATGGCTCCAAACAATTACTCGATTATTAACTCATTCACTCGCAGCCATCTTCACTGAAGCAACCCCCTTCGCTCTTGGCTGTTTTACTGGATTTTGACAAATTTTGCAAGGCCCACAGAATATTCTGTTCTATTGCTATAAAAACATGGATTAGATTAGAGTCTCTTCTTTCATCAGGAATAAAAAGTATGTTTCTATCTGTTTCCATTTCCAGCAATTAGCATTAGACTATAGCTAAGTTTTATCATTATTCACAAATCTGTTTAAAACAATTGGGGAAAAGAGCTTTTTGCAACATGGTTGATCACTTGTACTCTGCTGCCACCTGCTGGCTGTTTTTGTAATAACTGCCATTCTTCAAGTGTCCCTCTTCAGTTCAGAGGCTACATCAAAGTTGTCTGTATGCTCTAGCATAAATAAATAAAAGAAAGTATAAATCCGTCTTTGGGAGCATGCTAATAATTAAAAGAAAACATATTTATATGGGTTTTTTTTTTGGGAGCAAATGGGTTGAAGAAGTTGTCGATTAAATGAATAATCTACTCAATTTAATTTTGACAGCTCTAATTGGCAGAAGTCGAGGGATCCAGTCACGTACGCTTCCTCCCTCAGGTTTGCCAAGCTCCTCCTGCGTCTGCCGGCGCTGCGCTCCATCGGCCTGAAGTGCCTGGAGCACCTGTTCTTCTTCAAGCTGATTGGCGACACGCCCATCGACACCTTCCTCATGGAGATGCTGGAGGCCCCTCACCAGCTCACCTAGACGAGCCGGCCGCCGCTCAGGAGGCCGCATTGCACAGCGGGATTATCGGGCGGGCTCGTTCGGGCTTCACTGCAGCCACCCGCCCCTGGGCTTGAAGTAGCCCTCACACTTGTTACACACACACACACACACACACACACACACACACACACACACACACACACACACACACACACACACACACACACACACACACACACACACACACACAGATCTAACTTGCAGAGGTGACACGGTTTTAACAATACACCCATATCACCGTCTTTCTTGTATTCAGTGCTTCACCTTTTCACATATACAGATGACTATGCACATACATGTGCATGTGTATATAT